>NC_056739.1:1475046923-1475174423 GCF_019279795.1 Protopterus annectens
ATTGTAGTCTAATTTTTATATCACAAAAACCTGGCATTTTAACAGGAATGTGTAATCTTTTTATATCCACTGTACATATACATATACATACACACACACACACACACACACACACACACACACACACACACACACACACACACACACACGCACTCACTATAAGACATTGCTAAGAAAACAACCATTAAAGTCATTTCACATAGTGTACTTTTAACATTTGTCTTTACTACAGTCCTTTTGCTGACTACATCGATAAAGAAAATATTCCGGCATTAATAAATATTTTTGACCTAAAATTCTATAATAGCAATTTTTTGAGATGACAGTCACTTGGCTACTTATCTGCCTCTGGAACAGTTACTGACCTTCATACCTCACTAGTTAGACTGTGAACATGAGAGTTGGATCGCTTTCTAAGTAAATCTGCCCTGTTTAACATGTCTCTATCCAATGACTTGTTTTCAGTCCAGATAATCTTCGGAGAACTACATTTGGATATATTGCTAATAGTTACTAATAGTCCAATCATTCATTAAAGTATCTTCTTTTGGGTACATCATGACAAATCTTGTGGTTTTGTTACATCATCTAGGGTTCAGAATCTCTTAGTTTGTTCATTTTTTAGACAGTTTAAACTACTGTTTCAGATTTGGCAGTTGTCTCCTTTTTAGAGACCTTAGTCTCCTCAGCTTGGATGTCTGAACACTCAGTTCAGGCATTTGTCGTTTTGGGTTGGACATGTCAGATATGGCCTGGATGTGTTTCCTGTTTCTCCATATTTATACAGTCCCATCCTGTGTTTGTATGACATATGACCTGGTTTTGGTAGATCTTTCCAGATCCACACCTGTCATCTGCCATCTTTTTTCTCCTTCCAGCCTAGTTACAAAGCAGATAGAGGACAGGTAGAATACCTTCTGTCATACAAATTCTTGAATGTGGATTTAGCCCATTGGTCATTTTTGTTTTGGCTGTTTTATAGAGAATAGGCTTTAGCTTTAGTTTGGTTTCTAGCATTCAAATATTTATTTAGATTTGTCTGCCCAGTATTAGTTTCACTGTGTGGAGCTGGCTTACATGACATTAAGGCAATATATATGTCTGTTTGACTAAGAATATTCTTAGCTATTGGTACAGCTCTGTCTGCAGCACCATTTTTGCTTGATGGTAATGAGGACTAGATGTAGTATGGGCAAACACAGACTCTTTAGGGAAGTTTGGGATGCCATGGATACAAAATGAGTTCTAGTGCCTGTAATCAGTTCTTCTGGTATCCCCCACCTTGAAAACATTGTCTTAACTAGAGATAGTACTTGTTGACTAGTAATTGTGGTAGGTGGATTATGTCTGTGTCTGTGGATTAGTGGTATATTGCCATTAAATAGTTTTTCCAACATTTTGCAAAACAATTTTCTGCCATGGCCTTTTTAGCAATGGTGTAATCAGTCATGAGGTTCTGTCCCACGGATTGCCTTATGCACTATACATAACTGACACATTCTCAACACTTTTGCAATAGCATGATTTATATTTGACCACCACACATATATTTTTGCCCATTTTTCTCTGCACTTGGTCAAACTTTGATGATCCTCATGAATGTGTCTGAATACTTCTGCTCTCTGAAAAGTTGGCATGACAGTTCAGCCCTGATACACAAAGACACCTTTGCACTCTGAGAATTGTGCTCTTACTGCAAAGAAATAATTAGTAGAGGCTATGTCTGTGTCCACCTGTTAGGCCAGCTTTTTTTAACACAACCAATTATTATTTTCCAATCAGTATTTTGTCTGGCAGCTTCTTTGAAAATGTTTGTTCTGCTGAGAGTCCCAGGTTGATTACAAATGACACTTTAAACAAAAGCAGGCATGTCTTCATATCCTCAGCATCACACTCAGTCAGGTTAATCATTTAGTTCCCCAACAGGGTATCAGCCGCTACTATTTGCTTGCCTGGCACATGCACAGTGTTGGAATTAAAATGTCTGAGTTTCAAGCCAACACCATGGCATCGTGGGATCAAGTCCTGACCACAGCCCAGGCAATACAAGTTTGACTAGTGGCTTGAGCATACGAGGTACTGGCAGGGGAACGACAGGTGTGCCTACACTGGGGGGAGCATGTGCTTAGATGCACAATGCATTGGATCCCTGGTGGAGGCTCTAGACATGCAGGAGGCATTGATCTAATGGGGGGGATAGGCAGTGTACATTGCCCAAGTTACTGCAGAAGCGTAACAATATACCACACACCCCCATTGCATGTCCACCATTGGACATTAGCAGGCATGCATGGGGAGGGGGATTAGTAGGTAAAATAGTCCAGGTAACATTATCATGCAGACCCAGAAGCTGTGCTCTCCAAACCAGCTATAACCCTTATCACAGTTAATCCAGAGAAGGCTAGGAGGGGTAGGTAGAGCCAGTGATCAAGGAGAGGCACCACAGTCCACTGAAGATCAGATGCAGGTGACTAAAAGATACATAAAAAGTCTGAGTCTCGTTAGCAGTCTGTCATCTTGGTGGCCTTTTATCCACGCCATATTTTTCATACATGATCTGTCTGAAGCTGGAAACAGTACAACTCCAATGAGGATCTGGAGATTCATTCCCAGGGCTACACTCCTGTCCAGATTTTGATTTGGAGATATTGCCTGTCTGTTTCTGTCAGAATTTTAATGCAGAATATAATCTGCTTCAGTTTGCCTCATGCAACTGCATCAAAACAGCCCCCAGTCCATAGCAGCTAGCATTAGCACTGCCATCAGTAGGTTTAGTAATATCATACTACACAAGCACTGTTGTAGGCATTAGTAAAGAGTTAACCCTTCTGAAAACTGATTTCTAGGAATCATCCCAAGTCTACTCTGCATCTATTCTCAGTAGAACTTATAATAGAGTAAAACATTGTTGATAATTCTTGCACAATTTTTTTCTAAAAAATGAACCATGTCAAGCATCTGTCAGCGTCCTTGACGTTGATTGCATCATCAATGATACAACGTCCAAATTGCTCCACTTCACTTTTGCCAGAGTAACACTTTTTAGTTAGCTTGAGCTCTGATGTTGTAATGGTCTGAAATAGTCTCCAGATGTTTGTCTTGTATTTGCTAATTATGGGCAAATATTAAAATGGCTTCCATTATGACCACAGCACCCTCATGACCTGTTAAAAAGATAGTCATTTAGCGCTGGAAAATTTCAGACTCATATATGATCCTAAAAGGTAACCATCAGAAACACAGTCTCCCCACTAGACTGATTAATAATGTCAGCTTCCTGCTGCTCTTGGCTGTGGGAGTATTTGCCAAATCTGTTGGATGCATCTAATGTGAGGAATATCTTTAATCCCTTAATTTTGGAACTATGTATTTGAAAGTAGGCAAGAGAAACTTCTTCCTTTTCATTGCCTCACTCAGACTCTTTAAGTTAGCTCCTATTCTGGCTTTGCCATTTTTGTAATTACTGGCACTATTGGCACCCACCAGTCTGTGGATTCAGCATCTTCTGCTATTTTACCAAGTGCCTGCATCTTCTTCAACTCAGCTCCCAATTTGGAGAAAATAGGGAACAGTAGTCTCTTGAGTGCAGTAAGTATACATGGAACAACACCTGGCTTTAGCCTTATTTTAACTTGCTCGCAATCAAGGACTCCAACATCACCAAACACTACCATGTTTACTTCATCAGTTCTGGAAATCAAAGACATTTCAAAGGCCACAGTTGTGTTCAGCAGATTATTTATTTATGGACCCATGAACAAACAGACACTAGGAATCATATTTGTGCCCTTTCCACTTAATTTCAAGAAACAACCCATTAGATCTGAATTGCCTGCCATGTTTATGTACTTCTTCTTCTGCTCTAAGCAACTGTGGTCATTTCAACATGCTTCTGTAGGCACATGTGACACATGACATGTAACGTCTGCCCCAATGCTGAATTTAAATATCATTGGAGTTTCATGAATTAGGAGTTTTACATGTTATTTTTTTATCTGTGTTTGGCTGTTTAATCACTGAGCCCCAAAAATGTTTCTTTTGTGTTTCCTCTGTCGTATCTTTTGTTGTTAATTATTTGACAACTATAGTTTTACACACAATAGCAAATTGTCCCATTGGGTTATACTTTATGCACCTTTTAGTTTGTGTTAAGCATCGTTCTGACCCATAATGCTCACTGTTGCATATGGTACATTTTTTCATCTTTCAGCATGAATATCAGCAGTCTGTCTGTTAATTAACTCAGACTGGTGAGCTGTCTATATAGTATTTTCTGTTGTTAAAATTTGGCTTTAACTGCAGCTTTTATGAAAATTCTTATTCAACCTGTTTGCCTAAATGTCTCATGTACAGTTCAACACATTAAAACCACTTTGTAAACACTTATGAAAGCATGCCTTTTCATTAACTATATTCATTCTTGGTGCAATATGTTCACCCATTTAGCTATAATGGTCTCAAATGTTATACCTTACTTTTCAGCAACTGAAAATGCATTATACATTAGCTTAACTTTCCATAGTATAAAGTAAATAACTTACCTGAATTTCTTGTTCCTCTTCATCCAACCTGAATGCCTCACTAGTTTGCAAACCTCTGATTCTGTATTGGCAAAGTTTGTTTATCTCTTTAGCTTGATTTTGCCAGCCATGCACTTGCTAGAGCTATTATCATGGCAATATGGATCTAAACTCATTGTTGGCATGCCTCTCCACTTTTTTGTGCAGTTTCTGCTTCCTTAGAACATCTCTCGGTCTTCTGCGGCATTGGTGCCATTCAATTCAGCTGCTTCAGCTCACAAATTTAGCTTCTGACATCTTGTCATGATAGGATGCTTCCTACTGGCATTAAAATGAGAGCACAAACCAGTAGATGCAGATTAAGGCTTTTTACATTTACTTTTCAGTCTCGGGAAAAATTTGGCAGATCAGTACACAAGACATAGCCTACTCAAAAAACAGCATTCTGGGTGAAAAAGCTCCTTAAAGGCTAGGTATACAGATGTAAATTGTCTATTTCTGATTACATAGACCATGATATGTTGTTGTGGTATTACCACGGTGCCACTGGTCCTTTGCCCAGCCTAGCAGTGACTGGAGTACCCTGCTTAGCCTGATAGCCAGTACAGTCCCCCAAACCCATGCATTCCACTATTAAGGAGAGTATGCTGCTTGCCCTTCAACTTTCTTTGTAGTAATTAGTATTCCTTGCCTACCCATACATAGCTTGTCAGCAGTTAGAGCCATACCTACACTTTCAACCATCTTGCTTGTGATTACTGCCCATTGCTTGCCCATATCCCAGCTGTCAGTGATTAAAGCCACCCCATATCTTTCTCTGTAATATCCAGTATCTTCTTCCAAGTTAATCCAGCCTGTTAGCAGTGATCTATCATTGACTGGTCACTACAAGTATTCTCCAGAAAGCAACAGCAATCAGAATTGCTCCTCCCAAAACAGTGAAACAGTAGCTGGTTCCCTCCAGCCATCACCACTGCTGACTACTCTGGATGGCACCGTTGCTTTTGAATCCCTGACTATGGCAAATTGAACATTAAATCCAAATACTTTAAAATGATGTTAATTTAATAAGAAATCCAAATTTCAGTAAAACAGCAACAGTACTAAAACAAGTGTTTATATCTTAGTAGCTAGAAGAAAACATTTTCTAGGAGAACCTTACAGAGTCAGCTGAGCTGTCCTATAATAATAAAAGCAGTCAAAGCCAGCTATACTGGCGTTACCTCACAGTCCAGTGTTTACCCTTTGCATTGTATGCCAGAAAATGTTAGTGCTTTAACATGCAAGAAACTATACCATCCCATCTACCTGAACATCTCTGCAACCCATGGACACAAAACTGAACATCCAAAACCTGCTGTTTCAGTGCCAAAGCCATAATGTTTCTGTTCTTGAATCATAACTCACTGGCATTGTGCTGAGTGCTCATCTTGTCAAGTCATACTGAACACCCAGCACAGTAGTGCCCCCATAACCTACATAGGTCATAAGGACACAACATGATGGGCTGCCAACTGCGATGACCCTGCTCTCCAGTGCTGCTGTGGACCCCTTCATGAATAACAGCTAGAGTTTCTGTTTTGTAAAATTTCATTTACTGTTCCTATCTCTTTACATTTCATTAGACCTGTATCCATATATATATATATATATATATATATATATATATGTGTGTGTGTGTGTGTGTGTGTGTGTGTGTGTGTGTGTGTGTGTGTGTATATACATGTGGCTATTTTCTAACTGTATGACAACAATGGCACAATTCTACGTAAATAAGAATTGAATCAATAAATAGGCTATGGACAACAATGGCAAGGAAAAATTCAGCCATTTTTATAGTTCAAGGTTTCAAGACATTTTGCCATGTTAATGTTCAAATACATGCACAGCTGCTTACAAAGGTGGCAGAAGTCAACTCATGTAGCTGCTGTAGCTGTTTGGAAGTGAATTTTGATATAAAATTTAAGAAACCTACTACTTAAGCAAAAAGTACATTTCTTGAGGACAGGACATAATAGGTCTAGCTGGTCTACCTATTTAAGTGCTTTTAACATTGTATCTCCTTTTCTTTTGGCTTTACTTCAGCTAATATTATATATTTAACTAGAGCAGTAAGGTGTTTAAAATGTATTTATTGTAACTAAGCTTATGTTAATCAATAAAGGCATGTAAATGTATATATGTAGATCTAAATCTGTCTCTATATCTGACTATATGTGTGTGCATAGGTTTATATGTTCATAGGAGATTACTAGGCTAATGGCTTAAGGGCCCTTACAAGCCTAGCCAACATAATCTGATTTTACCCAATACATGGCTCCAAAGTACAAGAGGATGGCATGGATTTGTACTTGTGCATTGAGTATCTTAGGTATGATTTTGTGATTCCCTATACACTGATCCAATTTAATTAATCATTAAATTATTAATTTAATTAAATTGAATTTAATTATGTATATGTGGATATATATATATATAAAACAGAATGAAAAAAATAACATAAAACTTGTTTTAAAAATAATCAACAGCAAAGCTAATCAAAAACATTAAAACCTCAGACCCTGTATCAACAAAAGTGATAAAGTAAATGCAACCTAAACCCAACAAAAGAACCAGTAAACAAGAGTGTACATGGTGGACTTCACACCCCAAACCTCCCCAATATCTGGAGCTTCAGCCTCCAACCCACCTCATCATCTGGTGCTTCACCCCTTACATATAACACTCAACCTCTTTGCTCAAGAATTCTAAACAAAGCCAAAAATAATGGGGGAGATAGGCTGAAAATCAAGGAGAATTTTTAAATATTACAGCAATTACCTTTAAAAAATTAATAGAACAACAGGTTTTGCAACACCATGAATTTTCCAAACAGTAAGAAATCTGGAACTCTAATGCCTGGCATTACATATTTATTGTAATCTTCAGTGATTTACCAAAAAAATCAAACAAGTTATGGGAAGTGAGACAAAAATATGTGCAAATTTAGGGACATTTTGCAAAATTCTGGACAACTAAGCGGTATACTCACATAGCCCTTATGTAAATATATATATATATATATATATATATATATATATATATATATATATATATATATATATATATATATATATATATATATATAGTAAACCGCACTAGTGACAGCTGAGCAGTATACTCCCATACCCCCTTACATATATATAGTAAACTGCACTAGTAGTGATTCCCATAACAAATGTGTATGTTGCAGTTGGCTGCTACACTGGACTAAACTATAGATTTAGTGAAGGAGTTTCAGGGCAAGTGGTGAGGCCACAAGCCATGCACCAAGTTCTGTAATTCTCCATTGTAAGATTTTTTTATGTATCACACAAACCAGACCATCATGTGTTCTATTTATCTATTTATTTTTAATTTTTTTAATATATCTATTAGGTGATGAGTTAATAGAAGATTGTTAGGCTACCGGCTCAAAACCCCTTTCAAGTCTAGCCAGTTTTACCCAGATTTTACCTATTTTTTATCCCTAGAGGAAAGATAAAAAGGGTCAACAAGCAAGGTTTTGACAATTGTTACAGACTGCCTCTGTCCATAAGGGACATGGCCACCACCCTAGGAGTGAATTTACGATTTCCCATCCATTGCTCCAGATTGCGCTTGAGGTTGCTCAGGGAAAGGCTCTGTTTTACATGATTAGGAAGTCTATGCCAGAGGAGGGGCACTCTCTGGGACACATATCTGTCTATCCAGAATGATCTATTCATGTCTGAGATCAGGTTTAGATCCTTGGAGTGGATAACCCATGAGCAGTAAGTTTTGTGAATATGCAACATTTTAATCAGGGCTGGGTCAAAGACTGCCTTGTAGATCAGGCATAGATCACACCTCAGTAACTGGTGAGGTACATGCCAAAGCGTGCATTGTAGTTAATTATTGGTCTGATGAGGGCCGAGTACAGTGGTACTATGGCATCCTTAGATCTGGATGCCATGCTTTTACTTATAAGCTGAACTACGTAGAAGGATTTCCTCACTACTGTGGACACATCATGGTCAAAGTTCAGATTTATGTCTATCTTGAGTACCCATATCTCTCGTCACTGGGTCCACTGTTAGGAGAGTGCTATCAATGTTATAATTTGCAGGGGTATTTGATTTCCAAAGGGTATTATTTCACACTTCTTCTCATGTAGTTTGAGGCCATGGCTCTGATACAAATCATTTGTCTGCATAAGTCATTTCTGTAGGATATCAACAAAGTTTGGGGAGTCAGTGATTACCACCAATTTGCAGTCATCAGAAAATGTGCTCAACCAAAGGCCATTTACATTTGACTTGACATCTGGGAAGTATATCCTAAACTGGAGGAGGCCCAACACTGAGGTCTGCAGTACTCCACTAGTGACTGGCCTCTTGCTGGATTTGGATTCCCCCACTCTAACAACATGAGTCCTAACAGTGAGCCATTTAGCTATCCATCTGGTGACATGTAGGTTTGTGTTAAAGTTTGTGAGTTTATCTATAATACCCAAGTGGGGTATTTTGTCAAATGCCTTGGTCAGGTCAAGGTAAGTGGCATGCACTGATTTACCCTCATCCATGGCCTTGATGACCTTTTCAAAGAAGTCCACCAGATTGAGCAGGCAGGACCTGCTCTTGATAAAGCCGAAATGGGTTGAGTCTAGAGTTTGGAGATTTCCTATGTTGTTGTTAATCACTTCCATGATTATCCTTTCCATAGCCTTGTATACATGGCTAATCAGACTTATGGATCAGTAATTTCCTGTGTCTGTTAATGGTCCCCACTTTGTTCCAAGTGATGACTGTTGCTGTCCTCCACTCTGCTGGGACAAAGCTTGTCTGGAGACTGTGACTAAATAGGGATCTGAGTAGGTCTGCTAGGTCATGTTTCAAGCTATTTAATAAGCACCCTGAGATTCCATCATGGCCCCTTGATTCAATGTTTCTAGCTTTAGAGAGTGCAGTGATGACCTGATTTTTTTTTGTGATAACAATCAAAGGAATAGTAGGGGCTATTTTCTGGGGAGTGACTGAAGGTAATGAGGGGTGAAATTTGAGCTGAATTTATCATCCAGCAGGATTGCTACTTCTTCTGGTTGAGTAGAGGTAGTGCCATCTGCAGCCAATTCAGCACATTGTTGAGTGTTTCCCTTAAGATTTTGGACATAACTAAAAATGCTTTCTGGTTATCCTTTGCTTGGATTATGTCTCCTATAAATTCTGTAATTCATAATATCACATATGAATGATGGTCCAGAGATGTAGCTCCTCCAATTTATGCTCATTCTCAGCTGTATCAGCTGTGGAACATGAACCCAAGCACTTGTTGTTGTGATAGAACTCACAGCTTTCAGGTCTTCCAATCCTCCATGATTAGTTGATACCTGCTGAGCCACAGATGTGACTGCAGATCAGAAGTATGCAAATAAGAAAGTTGCTTGGAAAGGTACATACCAAAAGGGGTGTTATACTCAATTATTGGCCTGATGAGGGAAGAGTACGGGGAGGTAACTTCTTTTTATCTGGAGGCAATGCCTTCACTTATGAGATGAGCAATATAGAATGCCCTTCTTACCACTATGGATACATGGTGGTCATAGGTAAGGTTGCTGTTAACCAGTGTGCCCAGGTCTCTCACCACTGAGTGCGTACTTAAGGTGTCGCTATTGAAGTGCTATTGAAGTGGTAATTAGCAGGAACATCACCCTTACTGAAAGGGATGATAATACATTTTTTTGCATTGAGTTTAAGGCCATGACTTTGGCACCAATCATTTGTTTGTGTAAGACTCTCTTGTAGGATGCTGACATCATTTGGAGATTCTATGATCACTCCCATTTTGTAGTCATCAGCAAACTTTGTCAGCCACAGATGTTTAGTTTTTGCTTGTACTTCAGAGATATAGAGTCCAAACAGTAGAGGTTCCAGGACCGATCCCTATGGAACACCACTGGTTACAGGTCTGCTGTTGGAGGTGGATTCCCCTATTTTGACTATATGTTTTCTATCACTGAGCCAGTTAGAAACCCATCTAACTATATATGGATTGATACCTAGCTGGGTAAGTTTGTCAATGATTCCTGAGTGGGGGATAGTGTCAAACACCTTGGCTAAGTCTAGATAGGCTGTATGCACAGATTTCCCCTCATCCAGGGCCTTGGTGACTGTCTCGAAGAAGTCCACCAGGTTTAACAGAGATGATCTCCTTTTGACAAAGCCAAACTGAGTAGGGTCAAGTATTTGGAGATTACCTATATCTTTGTTGATAAGGTCCATGATGATTTGCTCCATGGCCTTGTAGATAAGGCTAGTCAGGCTAATAGGTCTATAGTTCCTGGGGTCAGTGGAAACACCACCTTTGTGCAAGGGAATAATGGTGGCCATTTTCCATTCAGCTGGGATGAAGCCAGTGCTTAGACTATGACTGAAAAGATTACCCAATGGTATTGCTAATTCTTGTTGGAGCCCATGTAGAATGGAGCCTGGGATATTATGAGGTCCCATAGATGCTGTGTGTTTGGCCTTAGAGAGAGCATTTACAACCTGTTTTTAGAGATAAAAGGTAGGAGACAGGTGGTAGCAATGTCATGGGGTACGTGTGGCAGAGACAGGGGAGTGAAGTCTTCACAGCTATGTCCACAGGCTCAGTATAAATGGTATCATTAACTACCAGTTTGCCACAAATCTGGGCCTTTCCTTTTAGGTTACGGATGTTATTAAAAAATGCCTTATGGTTGTCTTTAGTTGAAGAAAATAATTTGGATTCATAGTTTGCTTTGGAGGACTTCGCAAAAAGTCTTATTCACTTAAGCTGAGGAGGGAGTGTTTCAAGTTTAGGGCTCACTCCAGTGGCGGCTGGTGACTTCAAATCACAGGGGGGCTGCAGGAGACGCTGAATGGGCGGGGTCAAAGGGAAGGGGTGTGGTCAACCATAAAGGGGAGGAGCTATGCACAAAACCACAAAAAAACTAACTTTAATTAAATACGCTGCCCTGGGTGGCAAACCATCATTATGAAAGTCCAATCAAGACAAAAATAAGTGTAGAAGAATAAAAATATTTCAATGCATTGGCTGCATGACAGCTTACTTAATATCTAGATGGAAACAAAAGGTTGTGAGGCATGAAAAAATAAATTACTTTTTAAATACATTACTGGAATGCCAGTCAAAATCAAGTATAAGAAAAACCAGAAGCACTCAACTCAAACTACTTCTCCTTGCACTGCAGTTCTAATTATAATATATTCAGCTTTATTAAAGTACCAAGCAACATGCTGAAAGTAGAAATCTATGTGATGCCCCCACTTGTAAAAATGTTTCTTATCCAAAAAAGACCTGCTGCCTGACGCCGTTTCACGGGGAAAACATGATAAAAGTAAAATGAAAAGCAAACAAGAAACAAGCTCAAGATACATTGCTTAAAGGATTACTGTACAGGTTATGGACCACACATGATTGGCATTCTGTTTAGTTTACGGGTAAAGCCTGTAGAGATGACTGGAAGTCTCCAACAAGTGTAATGAGCTTTTTAAAATAATGGAATCCTGTCCTTTAATACCCAAGGCTTATACATTATCTAGTCAAGTATTCTCTGCATGGCAACAACAGAAAGGCTTTCAATGTTGGCAATTCTTTAACAGTATGCTTATTAAAGCTTACTTGCATCTTACGATGTCAGACAAGCTTACCTTATGGTCATTAAAGCATTGCTACTTAAACACAGAGCAACAGGCACTTTGAGTAATAAGCATAAATCAACAGTACAAAAATATGACAGAAACCAGACCATTCTGCAAAATCAAGGACAGATGAAAAGCCACTGTAGTACTTATGCAGTGTGTCCTCCCCATCCAAGGTAGATACAACTACTCCTTGCCTTGCTTGGACACATCCAGAGTCACTACATGGGGAGTGCAACAAGCATGTCACAATTTGAAATCTCTCTGGCTGACTGTGATGGCCCTGACACATTTGTCATACCTCTCAACTTCAAGAGCAAGAAATCTGGACAAAGCCATACACAGAAGTGGGACAAAGGCACAACAAGAAGGACAATTTTAAATATTGCTCTAATAAACTTAGAAAGATAATAGAATAGGTCTTGCATTAGTATGAATTTTCTGAAGGGTATAAAATCTGAAACTCAAATGTCTGTCATTTTCTAACTTCAGTCTTTAGTGATTTGTCACTAATTTGCCAAAAAACACAATTTTATGAAAAATGGACCAAAAATGTGATGCAAAAATATAAAATAGACACAATACAGCTTCTACCTGTCAAAGAAGGGACACTTTAATATTAGTACTGCTACCTTGAGCAGCTGACAAAATAAAAGAATCTACATGCATTTCAAGTAATCTATAACTTTGATTATTACAGTTATTTCTTAATTGTAAACCCTCCATGTTTTCTTCCAAAATTGCTATTTTGCGGAGGGATTATTAGGGGGAAGAGCAACATTTTGAGCCAAAAATTGGGGACAGTTGAGAGGTTGGCTATGCCTAATTCTATAAAGCAATTTATTTGCATGTACCTCTCAACCTGTTAATGCAGTAAATCTGAACAAGGCCAAATATATTGGGGCACATATAAACAGTACTAAAATTGCTCTTGTATAAATTGAGAGTTGATAGAACGGCTCTTACTTTAACATGCATTTTATGAAGGTTATGAAGTCTGAAACTTATTATTTAGTGACTTCTGGCAAATCATTTAGGAATTAAAACTACAAATTTTATGAACAACAAACCAAAAATAAGAAGCAAAAATCTATTCATTCTTTGAAAATCTGGACAGTTGGGAGGTATAGTTCAGCTGGGCCTGTCTGAGTTTGCTGCCCTTCCGCCCCTGACAAAATAATGGTTGAACTGGAGCCTCTGCAGCCATTCCAATTAACCATTACTTGGCTATTTCACTCCATTTACCATAAACACTAATGTGCATACTGCTTTACTTCAATGATTGGACTTCATTTGAAAGTTTTATTTTGTATTTTACAGCACAAACATTAAGTAATCTGTTAAACAAAGCAATGCAGTCTCACAATGAAAACTTAGCATTAAAACTTCTCTGCCCTTGAAACTCACATTCATTGAAACAGCATTGAAACCCACATTCAAAGAAAATACATTTTGCCAATGTGGCAGATAAAGATTAATTTTGGGCTGTTTTCGAATCATAGGCCCCTTGCATATGAAACATACATGTGCTCTTTGATACACCTTCCTCATTGTACTAAAAATTATATTCCTTGTACAATACAGTACACTTGTTAGAGGGTGTTTTAAATTTGTTTTGAACATTTTTCCAGTAAGCAATGAAACAAAACATATGCACCCATAATGGCAAAACTGCCCAGTTGAGAACATTTATCATAAAAAGTCTACTCAGACTTCCACAGTCCACCATTATTAGTAAATATACACAATTCTACAGTCCACCATTATTAGTAAATATGCACAATTCCACAGTCCACCATTATTAGTAAATATGCACAATTCTACAGTCCACCATTATCAGTAAATATGCACACCCTACAGTGCACCTTTATCAGTAAATATGCACAATTCTACAGTCCATATTCAGTGAATTCAGTTCTTGCCATAGCTGTCAACCTTAGCACAAAACCTGGACGAAGCCAATAATGGGGAATACAGTCCCAAAAATAGGGACAAATTTAAAATATTCATCTTATAAACTTAGAAAATTGCTAGAAAAAAGGTTGTGCTACTATGTATTCTGAAGAACATGAAGTTTGAAATTCAAATGCCGGTCAATTCTACTGGACAGAACAAAAACAATTTTCAGCAGAGGGATTAATACTGCAGACACGTCTTTGTAAAATGGCAGGGCATCAGAGCAAATCCACACAAACACAGGCAGGAGATGCAGACTCCAAACAGAAGCCACCCCAACCAAGAATCAAACCAGAAAACCTATAGCTGTGAGGCAACAATACTACCACCGCACCATCAATTATGCAAGGAATTAAACATTCAGAAACCTGAAGTCTGAAATTCAAATGCCTGTCAATTTTACTGCGGACAGAACAAAACCAATTTTCAGCAGGGATTAAAACTGCAGACACGTCTTTGTAAAATGGCAGGGCACCAGAGCAAATCCACACAAACACATGGAGGAGATGCAGACTCCACACAGAAGCCACCCCAACCAAGAATCAAACCAGAAAACCTATAGCTGTGAGGCAACAATACTACCACTGCACCATCAAATCTGCAAGGAATTAAACATTCAGAAACCTGAAGTCTGAAATTCAAATGCCTGTCAATTTTACTGCGGACAGAACAAAACAAATTTTCAGCAGAGATGCAGGGATTAATACTGTTTGCAAAATGGCAGGGCACCAGAGCAAATCCACACAAATACAGGGAGGAGATGCAGACAGAAGCCACCCCAACCAAGAATCAAACCAGAAAACCTATAGTTGTGAGGTAACAATACTATCACTGCACCATCAATTATACAAGGAATTAAACATTCAGAAACCTGAAGTCTGAAATTCAAATGCCTGTCAATTTTAGACAGAACAAAACAATTTTCAGCAGAGGGATTAAAACTGCAGACACATCTTTGTAAAATGGCAGGGCACCAGAGCAAATCCACACAAACACAGGCAGGAGATGCAGACTCCAAACAGAAGCCACCCCAACCAAGAATCAAACCAGAAAACCTATAGCTGTGAGGCAACAATACTACCACCGCACCATCAATTATGCAAGGAATTAAACATTCAGAAACCTGAAGTCTGAAATTCAAATGCCTGTCAATTTTACTGCGGACAGAACAAAACCAATTTTCAGCAGGGATTAAAACTGCAGACACGTCTTTGTAAAATGGCAGGGCACCAGAGCAAATCCACACAAACACATGGAGGAGATGCAGACTCCACACAGAAGCCACCCCAACCAAGAATCAAACCAGAAAACCTATAGCTGTGAGGCAACAATACTACCACTGCACCATCAAATCTGCAAGGAATTAAACATTCAGAAACCTGAAGTCTGAAATTCAAATGCCTGTCAATTTTACTGCGGACAGAACAAAACAATTTTCAGCAGAGATGCAGGGATTAATACTGCAGACACGTCTTTGTAAAATGGCAGGGCACCAGAGCAAATCCACACAAATACAGGGAGGAGATGCAGACAGAAGCCACCCCAACCAAGAATCAAACCAGAAAACCTATAGTTGTGAGGTAACAATACTATCACTGCACCATCAATTATACAAGGAGTTAAACATTCAGAAACCTGAAGTCTGAAATTCAAATGCCTGTCAATTTTACTGCGGACAGAACAAAAACAATTTTCAGCAGAGACAGGGATTAAAACTGCAGACACATCTTTGTAAAATGGCAGGGCACCAGAGCAAATCCACACAAACACAGGCAGGAGATGCAGACTCCAAACAGAAGCCACCCCAACCAAGAATCAAACCAGAAAACCTATAGCTGTGAGGCAACAATACTACCACCGCACCATCAATTATGCAAGGAATTAAACATTCAGAAACCTGAAGTCTGAAATTCAAATGCCTGTCAATTTTACTGCGGACAGAACAAAACCAATTTTCAGCAGGGATTAAAACTGCAGACACGTCTTTGTAAAATGGCAGGGCACCAGAGCAAATCCACACAAACACATGGAGGAGATGCAGACTCCACACAGAAGCCACCCCAACCAAGAATCAAACCAGAAAACCTATAGCTGTGAGGCAACAATACTACCACTGCACCATCAAATGAATTAAACATTCAGAAACCCTTAAATCTGAAATTCAAATGCCTATCAATTTTAATTAACATATTTTAATCAGGACAGTCTGACTTGGAACAAATAAACAAATTTTCAGCAGAGGCCCAGGAAGAAATAATGCAGACATGTCTTTGTAACATGGGAGGGCACAAAAGCAAACCCACACAAACACAGGAGAAGATACAGACCCCACAAAGAAGGAACCCCAGCCAAGAATCAAACCCAAGAACCTGCAGCTGTGAGGCAACAATGCTACTACTACACCATCAAATATCAAGTATTGCAACATTTACAAACCACAGATATTATGAGGAACAGATCAGATCGAATATGAGGTAAAATCTGAAATTTTTACAAATGGTGGTGGGTAGGAACTCAAGTCTTTAACACCTGCATACAGGGTACAGGGTTCAAGCCTGAGGCATTCCCTACCACACCACCATAAGCACCTGGGGCATTTACACACACACACACACACACACACACACACACACACACACACACACACACACACACACACACACACACACACACACACACACACACACACACACACACACTCCAGTAAAGCACAAGCACCATACACACTCCAGTAAAGCACAAGCACCATACACACACTCCAGTAAAGCACAAGCACCATACACACACTCCAGTAAAGCACAAGCACCATACACACACTCCAGTAAAGCACAAGCACCATACACACACTCCAGTAAAGCACAAGCACCATACACACACTCCAGTAAAGCACAAGCACCATACACACACTCCAGTAAAGCACAAGCACCATACACACACTCCAGTAAAGCACAAGCACCATACACACACTCCAGTAAAGCACAAGCACCATACACACACTCCAGTAAAGCACAAGCACCATACACACACTCCAGTAAAGCACAAGCACCATACACACACTCCAGTAAAGCACAAGCACCATACACACACTCCAGTAAAGCACAAGCACCATACACACACTCCAGTAAAGCACAAGCACCATACACACACTCCAGTAAAGCACAAGCACCATACACACACTCCAGTAAAGCACAAGCACCATACACACACTCCAGTAAAGCACAAGCACCATACACACACTCCAGTAAAGCACAAGCACCATACACACACTCCAGTAAAGCACAAGCACCATACACACACTCCAGTAAAGCACAAGCACCATACACACAAGCACAAGCACCATACACAAACTCCAGTAAAGCACAAGCACCATACACAAACTCCAGTAAAGCACAAGCACCATACACAAACTCCAGTAAAGCACAAGCACCATACACAAACTCCAGTAAAGCACAAGCACCATACACATACACAAACTCCAGTAAAGCACAAGCACCATACACAAATAAAAAGAAAAGCACAAACTCAAGAAAAATAAACATTGTAATTTGAAAGGCACCTTACCTGAATGAATACATCCAGAGTTAAATACATCCTTATACTGAAGACCCGCGAGATCCACATGCTCCTTGATCCCTAAGGCACTGTCCCGAGTCCCTGCTGCTCCTCTTGCAGTGGCGGTCTGTGCACTGTAAAAGTGCACAGTAAAAAATATTTTTTCTTTCTTTTTATTTTTGAGGGGCTGCAGTCCCCTATGCCCCTGGCTCACTCCCTCTTACTCTTAGATAGCAATTTCTGCCTTTTATTGTAAATTCTGCTAATGGCAGTTGTGTACCAAGCAGGTTTCCTCTTCCTTGAGGCTTGTTTTTGTTCTATCAGATATGGCCAAGTCAATGCAGTTATACAGGTGTTTGTATAAAGCACTGGTGTAGAACTCGGCACAGTTGCCAGTTCCATCTGAGGGGGGGAGGTGCAGTGAAGCTATTTCTACCATCCTGTAAGAGGTTGTAATCTGCTTTGGAAACATTTTTAAGTTATGTTGCTGCTGGGGGGGGGGGTCAGGTGTGATAGTTACTTCAAATGAAACTGATTTGTGGTCAGATTTCACCAGGGAAGACCTAACAGTGAGAGTGCTACAGTGGTCCTCCATATTGGTAAGAATCATATCCAGGATGTTGGCACCCCTTGTGGGGGTGTCAACCAACTGGTCCAGGGCACTGGAGTTAACAAAGTCAAGGCACCTCTGGGCAAGTGAGTTTGAGCACAAGTAATTTACCCAGTCAATGGATGGGTAGTTAAATTCAACCAAAACCATGATGTTCAGATGTATCTTGATAGACTCAAGTAGATCCAAATAGGCAGACTGGGTGTCCTGATTTATGGAGTGGGTCCTGTAGCTGGCAATGACTCGAATAGATGTCCTACCAACAGTAAATTACACCTGAAGTATCTCCAGGGACTCATACTGTTTAACCAATCTGGATATGTATTAAGTCTTTAATGAATATTGGTACACCAACTCCTTTAGTTTTCATGCCTTCAGTTTGTGGTCTGCATGTGTGGAAGGAGGTGTAACCCATTATGGCTGGAGTGCTCTCCACAGTCTTGAACCAGGTCTCTGTGATGGCACAAATGTCTGCATTTTCCAAGGTGAGAACTGCTTCCAGTGAATGCAGTTTTGTGTTAAGAGTCCTAGTGTTTAGCAGCATAACCTTAAGGTTGCTTTCAGATGGAGTTTTTACATCAGGAATTTTGTCCTTGAGACACTGCCCAAAAAAAGGCATACATTTGTCTGCTGGGATGGTTAAGGCTTATACATCTGACCCTGTGTAGAATATTTATGAAGAATGGGAATTGTGTTCAAGGGGATGGGCGTGCATACTTCCACATTGCAGAAGCAGGAGTCATGCTCCTCATGTATACCTACTGCACACAACTCCTAGTACCTGCAACAGGCATACATAATTCCTCAAGTAAGAAGGTGGCTCCATCCCACTCCTCCCTGCATCATCTTCAGTTCTGGAAGGAGTGAATGAACAACAGTGCTTTCCCCTCCTTGGGGAAAGACTGTTTCATCTGAGAGGGTGGGAGAGAAGCTTGTTGGTCACCTGCGATAATTTATTTATTTTTATTTATTTTATTTTACATTTGTTGACCGGGATAATCCGACAGGATACATGTCCATTTTCAGCGGAGGCCTGGGGAGAAAAGCTCCAATTACACAGATAAAAAACATGCATACATGCCAAGCATATTACAAAGTCTGTAAGGTGTGGCCCTCAAGAGGGATTCACAATTTTAACAGTGGGAAATAGAATATAAAACAAGTAGATTACAACAACAATTATTATTTACAAAGTAATGTACAGACTAAGAAGGTCACAACAATCATTTGTGGGTAAGATGTGTGTACAGTACTGTTAAGTTAGGGAATAGTTATGGAGATTAATCAGAGTTGGTACATGGACAGAGCCAGTGCATTTTAAAATACTGTTTGAGGCCTTTTTTGAAGAGACTCAGAGAGGGTTCAAGGGTAAGGTTCGCTGGAAGTAAATTCCATGCTTTGCCAACAAAGTTGGCAAACAGGGAGTCTCCAGCTGTGTTATTTGCTTTGTGTGTTTGAACTAACAGCTTGTTGGATGAGAGTAACAGTCTGGAGTTACTATATGGTTTTATGATATTTTTAAGTGCGGGGTGTTTTCGGGTTGGTTGAGAATATTATGTGCTACTATTAGCTGATTGAATTGAAGTAAGCTTGGCAGTTCTAGCCACCCTAGGAGATTGAGGTTTTGGCAGTGATGTGTCCTATACTTGGACCCAGTGGCGAATCTGGCAATATGGTTGTAACAGTGAGAGAGCTTGGTAAGCTCTGATTTGTTTATGTTAGAGAGTATAGGAGAACCATATAGAAGGGTAGAGAGAAGATGAGAGCGGGCGATTGCAGTCCTAGCCATTGGGGTTAGAAAAGGTTTATTTCTATATAGTGAGCCAAGCTTCTTATTAATGGTTTTGATAGTTTTGTTGACATGCAGATCGAATTTGAGATTATTATTATGTACTATTACCCCTAAGAGCTTAGTATGGTTGTCCGGGTAACTAGAGGTACCATTGTTTAATATTACCGAAAAGGAAAGTGGGGTGGACCTACACATGGGGGTAAAGAGTAGCAGTTTAGTCTTGTTAGGATTCAACAGAAGACAGTGATTAGAGAGTCAGCTTTCAACTGTGTTAAATGTATTCTGGGTTAAGGTTTTCAGTGCTGTTGGGGAGGAGGCTGAGCAGATCAGAGTGGAGTTGTCTGCATATTGGATGGAGGTTGCATCTGGGATGGCAGTGTGTAGGTTATTGATAAAGATAGAAAAGAGTAGAGGGCCTAAAATAGAGCCCTGAGGAACTCCAAGGGTGAGAGGTAACAGGGTGGATAGTTTGCCCTGCCATAATACAGCTTGTTGTCTACCACTCAGATAGGATTGGAACCACTGTATTGTATGGTTGTCCAGGGACATAGATTTCAGAGAGTGGATGAGTAATTGGTGGTTGACCCTATCAAAGGCCTTTGAGAGGTCTAAAATGAGGGCTGATGATAGCATATTATTATTTCTGTTTTGATATATGGCATTGGTGAAGGAAAGGAGGGCAGAGGTGGTGCTGTGATATGGCCTAAAGCCATGTTGAGAGACAGCCAACATTTGGTTCTAAATGAGATGGTGCATAATTTGTTTGTGGATGCACTTTTCCATTATTTTGGCCAGTGGTAAAAGAATGGTGAAGGGTCTATAATTGGATAATTCTGTTGAACTTCCACCTTTGTGGAGTGGAATAACATGGGATATTTTCCAGATTGGCTGGATAGCGCCAACTGTTAAGGACCTATTGATCAGGATAGATATGGGGAATGCTATGGCATCAGCAGCTTTGTGTAAGAACTCTGCTAGGAGAAGGTCAGCAGATAGGGTGGTGGGCTTCAATTTTTTCAATAGTGATCGGATAAGAGTGGTAGAGACAGGTTGGACTTTAAAGGGGGAATGAGTAGTGGGTATGTTAGTGATGGAGTTAGAGTGTGTAGGAGTGAGCTGGTTAGTGAGAGACTGGATTGTTTCAGTGAAGAAATTGTTAAAAGCACTAGCAATAGTCTCAGGGGGTTTTGGGGTGTAGTTTGATGGAGTTGGAGTGGTAGATTGTCCTGGATGAAGAAGCCGGTTTATACCTGCCCAAAACTTTTGGGGCCTTTTTTGTTGTTTTTGCTGCAGGTTTTGGTAGTAGCTTTTTTTGTCTAGCAGAATGGATTTTTTTGTATCATTCCTAAGCTGAAGGTATTTCAGTTGGTCGGGAGGGGCTTTAGTTGCTCACCAGTTGGCCCAGGCTTTATTTCTAAGTTTGATTTTTAGTATGGTTTCCTTTGTGAGCCATGGTGCTGTATTTATTTTAGTTTTAATAGTATGTGCAGGGGCATGAGAGTCAAGGATGCTTAGGAATTTAGTATTAAAGTGTGTTACTGCCTCTTCTAGTGGTATATGCTTTTAGGATTGACCAGTTGACTGAGTTAAATTCATTTTGGAAATTTACAGGACTGAAGTTCTTGGTATTTCTGATTGTTTTATAGGTGGTCTGATGGGAGTTCTCTCCCTCATGCTTAATAATGTAAGTTAGAACGTGATCACTTAGGTCATCGGGGAGGGTTCCAGATTTATTCAAGTGGGGATGACTATTGATAAGAATCCAGTCAAGAATACTTTCTCTATTGTTGGGTTTGCTGATCCTAGTAGGAGTGGTTATTATTTGACTGAACCTGAAAAGATTTATATATGTGACAGGGGCTTCAGCCGAGCAGGTGGACCAATGTTGAAGTCACCAACTTCAATGATCTAAAAATTGAAAAAAAAAATTAAACAAATGTACTTTGTACAGATAAGAAACTAAGCAAGATGTTTGTTATTTTGTGTGTGTGTGTGTGTGTGTGTGCGTGTGCGTGTGTGTGTGTGTGTGTGTGTGTGTGTGCGTGTGTGTGTGTGTGTGTGTGTGTGTGTGTGTGTGTGTGTGTGTGTGTGTGTGTGTGTGTGTGTGTGTATGTGTGTGTTTGTGTATGGCTTTGGAATGTTAATTTGTTGTTCTTGAGTAATGCATTATAATTAAATAATTTTTAGTGGTGGCCCAACGTACTTATCCGAAATCCAGTGAATCATTAAGTGGATTTCTGTGATTTCATACAAGCTCAACATGACACAGTTCAAGAAAATATGATGTGCAGTGATTTATGGTATGCTGATCACTAATAACCTCACTTATAGATAAGAATACTGTGCATAACAGTTTTTCTGCATTTGGAGTGGGATATCTGCAAACCATGTTTATAATGACACTGATAAGAAATGGGCAACATTTATATACGTATGTACATGCAGCATTTGGTAGGTGGTTTTCCTTGATGAACAGAATATCTCATTACAAAATAAATGTGTGTGACTACGGCACTGTGGCATCGTGGTTAGTGGTAAAAATGTATAATGCTGTCCACGTTTCGCATTGTCTGTACAACTGACAGAAACATGGTGAAGTAAGCCCACTAAATGGAAAGTAATCTATGCCACAGATATAAACATTATTTGAATGTCAAATAATAAACACATTAATAATGCAAGCCTATGCAAAGGATTTTTTCCTGTATATGTTCCTGTGCTTAGTATGTGCATAACATACAGTTTTTGCAAATAACAAGTCACTTAAATAAGACATACATTTTTCTAAGACAAACTCTTTGCAATGGATTGATTGAAACAATAAACAGCTTAGAGTTTAGATTACTGCTTCCCATTCATATCAGTGGGATACAATAATTGTGTAAAGTGTCTGTTGAATAGGACTTTTCCACTTTGTAGTTGTTGCTGGTACTTAATTGTTGCATTCCTGCACATTTAATCCTGCTAAAGGGATTTTATATTGAAGGATTAAGCCTGCATTCCAGTGGCAGTGGGAGATAGCCTGATCTGCCTCTGTAATAGGAATCACCTTGATTAACCTTTAGTGTGATTTGGTCATTAGCCAGAGGGCCATTTTGCTTATGTTAGAAGTTTTCTGTGCTGCTTTAAAATTGAAGTGTTTGTGTAATGCTTTTCATCCCACAGCAGCACCACACACTACCCTGTATAATCATAGGTACTTTGAATTGAAATTTTCCCTTTGAAAGATTACCTCAGAAGTCACTCAAGTACCTAGATGTGCAAAGAGCAACTGGCTTTAACACTGGAGAGCACAGCCCTATGAAGTACAAGTAACAACCAGGTAACAAGCCATTAACCCTTCTTGTACATAATAAAAAGCAGAAATTAAGGATCTACAACCTTGGATTTTCACTTTCTTGCTATCTCTTCTGTCAACTTGGTGGATTTGGGCATCCTGAGGCAATGTAGCAATTGTCTCAGGCTTACTGACAACCACTTCATTCTAAAGCAAACTGATATAGTATGTGTGAGATGTAGTTACACAATGTTACTGGAGGCAAGGCACTCACTTACAAGCACAAACAACACCAAACAGGTTAGCAGTAACACAAACACTACACATTAGTATAAACCAGATACATAGACCCACATATTCTGGGGCTCTAAAATGTAATCTTCCAAAAACCTTAGAAGGCTCATCAACACAATATTTTAGTCATAGGAGACTCTATTATGAGACACACAGATGTCCTGCTCACCAGGCTGAGCTAGGAGAGGGCCACAGTCAGCTGCCTGTCAGGGTCCATGATCCACTGGATCACACATGCACTTATGTACCAGTATTACTCCATCATAGTCCACGTGGTGTAAATGACCTGAGATGTACCTCCCCAGACTATATAAAGAGAGACATGATAAAGCTCCAGGACTGTGCATCCCAGGCCTCTATGAGCCTAGCACTGAACAGCAATCTACCTTCTCCATGGATGATGCCACAGTACAAAAAGAAGATAAGTGACTTTAATAACTGGCTTAGTTTTTGGTGTCTCCAAGGGGTTACAATATTTGTGGGAGGATATGGCAGACAGACCTTGCTGATTTCCCAGGGATGGTCTGCACCTGTCCTTCCTATGTGTTTGAATATTGGCTAAAACCTTGTCCACTTGAATAGTGCCTTTTTTAGGCAGTGCCAACCTGATAAACTTACCAACATAGCTAAACTGACTCAGAATAATCAAAATATGTTACTGCTCAATGCCAGGAGTCTAAACAGGAAACTTCACTCCCCTGCAATCTTTCCTCATCCTACAGAAATACAGATATTGGTGCAGTTACCAAAACTTGGTTTCAAGCCGCAGAAGGCACCCCGGCAGTACAAGGCTATAATGCCTTCCACACTTTCAGACCAGCTACTGCACAGGTAGGGTCTAAATGTGTAGGAGGTTCAATTTACATCAGACATGAACACACCTCATGGCTGGTCAAAGAGTATGACTCACTTGAGCTTCTCCACATCCAGCTCACCATAAGTAAAGTCCAATACCATATGCTTGCAAGTTATAGGTCTCCCTGGCATGACCCAGGAAGCCCATAACACATATTTGAACATATTAGAGACACTCCACATTCAACCCAAAACAATATTTATGTATGATTTTAACTACCATAACATTAAGTGGGAATTGTACATGACCTCAAACATGCAGGCCCAGAGATTCTTGGACTTTATAAACACAAACACCCTTGAACAGCTAGTTTGTGCACCAACCAGCGAGGCAAGTATCCTTTACCTGGTCTTTACAAATATGGGGAAAGATTCACTCCCCCTACAAAGCTGTCTCCTTTGAAATAAATACTAAGCCCAGAACCCTAGGTAACTCTGAAACATTTAAAAACTATTCCAAGGATAGCTACCTCCTACTAAGTGACAGTCTAGCAAAACTCCAAGCCACCCAAAAGCTGAGAATACAGCTGCCTATCTGGAATTGTTCACAGAAACCCTGTATAGTTATGTAAATAGCAGCACAGAAGCAGTTATACCTACCCAAAATAAACATAGGATAACCACCAAAAACTAGAATCCCTGTATAAATAAGTTATGGAACAAAAGTAAGAAAATCATATCCAAAAACAGGAAAGGAGTTGCTGAGCAAGGTAAAAAACAAAACAACTCAGGGAGCAGTTGAAGTCCACCAAAGCCAGATTTGAGATAAAAATAGTCTCCCAAACCAAGTACAACCATAAGACTTTCTTCAGTTATGTCTGCAACCTTAAAGGCAACACCCAACAATGTGCCAAACTAATGGCAAATGGAACCTCTTATACAGAGCCAGAGGATATAGAAAATCTTCTGGATGATAAATTTAGCTTCAGTTTTACCCCTTATCATATGAAGTCACCCCCTAGAAAACAACCTCTACCATTTCTCCACAAACTATCACTAGGGAGCAGGTAATCAAAACCAAAATACTGCTTCAATGTGCCCTGATAATATTGTAGGATATCTCCTGAATAACATGAAACATGGCCTGTCAGGCCAGCTAGAATCTCTATTTAACCATAGCCTCCAGACAGGCTTCATGCCAAACAAATGGAGGATTGCAACACAGATAGCCTTCAAAACAAGGGGGACCTTCCTCAGACCCAGGAAATTACAGACTCATAAGTCTGACTAGTCTCATATGCAAGGTGATGGAAAGAATTATCATGGATCTAATAAACAATGACATAGGAAACCTATAGACACTGGACCCTACCCGGTTTGGATTTGTCAAAGGCAGGTCATGCCTACTTAACTAGGAGGACTTCTTTAAGAAAGTCAATAAAGCTCTGGATGAGGGCAAAACAGTGTACATTCCCTGCCTTGAACTGGCCAAAGCATTCACCATGATACCTTACTTAGCCATTATAGATAAACTTACAAAATTAGTCATAAACCCGTATGTCTCCCAGTGAGTAGCCAGCTGGCTGACTAATAGGACACAAGAAGTTAGGATAGGGGAATCCAGCTCCACAAAGAGTCCAGTCACTAGTGGAGTCCCACAGGGATCGGTGCTGGGGCCCCTCCTTTTTGGCATCTACTTCTCTGAAATCAAGACAAATGTCAAGGGCCTCTGGCTGACCATGTTTGCATATGACTGAAAACCAAGCATGGCCACCTAATCCCCTAAAGACACAGATACCCTTCAAGAGGGCATGAAACAGACAAACAATTGGTGATAGATCCATGGACTAAAACTCAATGTGAAAAAATGCATAATATTACCCTTTGGAATGATGGTTATCCCTGGAAATAACCACATTGATAATATACCTATAAAAGTAGACCCAGTGGTCAGAGATCTAGAAATGCATCTTGGCAGTAACCTAAGCTTTGACCAACATGTGGCTACTGTAGTGAGAAAATCATTCTAGACTGCACAGCTTATAAGTAAGGGCATAGCATCCAGGTCCAAGGAGGTCATTGTTCCACTGTACCTCGCTCTCATTAGACGAGTCTTTGAGTACAATGCACCTGACCAGGCTTTACAACAGCTTGACTGACCACAGAGTTTTCTGACAAAAGTAATATAGGGAGTAAACTAACAAATTGTCTCAAAGCCATATCCCTGTACTCACTCTCCTACTGACTACTGCATGGCAATCTATGCCTAGCCTATGAGGCATTCTCTAATCCCACACTGATGCATATGTTGCACTTCTGCAAACCAAACAGCATCAGAAGTACTCAATCCAATGACCTAAAGCTTATCTGCAGCATAAACAAAACATGTTGGAAAGACAGTACATGTCATAAAGATTACCCCTTCTCTGGAGCAGGCTTCCCATCCATGTGAAGCAAAGGTCATCCTTAACACCATTCAAACATAACTTGGACCAATGGATGTGAAATTGCAAATTTACCTCTGGTTTGGTACCTATATCCCTACTGTACAGAGGCAACCTGTAAATGCTTGAGTAAAAAAAGTCTGTATCATAACCATAAATTTCTTTGGGGTATTTTCAGGTCAGCAATATTTTGATAAATTTAGGATAAGCTTTACTAGACTTAAAATGGCTCTTGGACTGGTAGCCTAGTAACCACCTATAAACATTATGTAGTTCATGTAGGTTTTTATGAATGGGTTTTCATGGGTGGGTTTCTACTCCAGTTCCATGGTGAGTTTTAATCTTTTTTTATTTGCTTATATTATTTGTTTACTTCCTACTAGACCTGCCCAATGGCTCCAATAGCTCTACCCAGCACTCCCATTCATTCCATCAGGGAATGAGAGGCAGGTATCCTCGTGCTAGGCAAGACTCCTACAACCTATTCATTCTTACCTGGTCTGCCTAATCAGTCCATTCATTCCCACAAGGTGAGATTAGGATGGTAGGGAGAGGGACAGCTTTGAGGTCTGGTGTGGGGCATTTCCCCCTTCCCCTTCCCCGGGGCAGCTCTATGAGCTGCGCAGTTCCTGCCAGCCTTGGGAACCATGCCTCTGTACATTGTGTGGACTGCATGCCTGTACATAATGGAGTCACTTGCACACACTGGTAGCACTTGTCTACAGGCTCATGTTCCACTGCTGCAACACCTATTGCTCTCAACAGGTGTCACCCAAATTGTGAGCTAGAGCTGCCTCCCTTCTCCCAGGATGGATGAGCTGACAACAGCCATTCATTCCCATCTTCTCTTGCCAACTGCTATAGACAACCAAGCCACTAGTCAGATGTGATTTCCCTACATCATGGTCAGAACTTTATCCATCTAGGCCACAGAGCTGGCTCTTTCAGGTATTACCTTAACAGTTTAGTGAGGGTTATATCTATGTAAGTTATTTTAGCACCGTTTTCATTTTACTAAAGATTAATTACATTTCTAAGGGTATGATTTAGGTGGTCAGTGATGGTTTGGAGTGATTATGTATATGCATCTTCTGGATACAAAATGTGAGGAATCCTTTTAATTTATGTTGAAATGACGTGGAGTTTTCTTAACTGGGTAGAGTGCTGATGAACAGAATAATAACTAGGGTGGGGTTAAGGAGGCAGACACCCCAGGAAAATGTGTTAGAGGGAGCAATCAGGAGATGCCAACTCATTGTTAGTTCAGGGCCAGTATCATTGCATGTGGTAGAAGTTCTGTTTCTTGTTGAGCAGCACATATTGGGAAGAATGGACCTGACTACTCAACAGTGAAACACTGGATCGAGAAGGGGGCCACCAGATCAGGGAATGGCATTTACCACTAGATGAAACAGCAGCAGCTCTGTTGATGTTTATGACATGTCATCAAAAGAAAAGTTTTAGGCAAAGGCATAGCTAGCGTGAGGCAAAAAGGGCAGTCACATAGGCATAAGATGATAGTTTAAGCAATCAGGAGATGTCATTTGGTCAGCAGTGCACTACCAGCATACAGAAATGAATGCCAATACTGCAATTGCTGTCAGGGCTGAAATGCTTCAGTGCTTCACGTGGTATATTTTATAGCCAGCTGCTTGGAACAAATGTAGCAATCAGTTCGCTACATTTTTTAAAATAAGAAATAGCTTTTAAGTCTGCAAGTACAAGAAGTTTTTTTTTATTATTATTTAAAAGTTAAGGGGCACCAAATTGGGGATCTGCACAGGGCACCAGAATACATAGCTATGGTTTTGGTTTGAGATGTTACAAAATAACTCATTGAAAATGCCTTGAAATTTGTCATACAAGACATCATACTAATATGTCGTCCATTGAAAGGATCATTTTTACTTAATGAAACTAGTTGTAAGTAAAATTTATGTGTTACAAAACCATGATTTGCAACACAGTTTCGATGATTCACATGAAGACCTGCTTGTGTTTCTTTTTGTTCCCTTGTCAAAACAAGAATTTTATAAAATATTTTTTTCTTATTTCTGTAAGGCAAGTGAATACAAGCTTGTAAATTATTGCACGGTTTAATATTATAATTGTAATTGTTTTAATGCAGACATTCGAGTGATGTATACACATATAAGTATATATACAAAGACACACACTCACATGTGTATGCATGTATGGGTGGGAATATCATGTGGCTGTCTATTTTCTTGATATTGTATCTTTTACTTAAAAAGTTTGAAGTGGATTATAGACATTTTGGTTCATATTTTGTGACTATTTCCCCATCCATATTATAAGCAGCAGAATGTAACTAATCAAGCACTTTTTCTCATGCCTTATATCTGCACCATGGTTCCTTTAATTCTGTTACATTTTAATAACTGTTAGCTTATCTGAAAGACTACAAAAATCACACATAACACTTTCTTTGAAAAATACTTCCTAGTATTTCCCCTGAGTGATCCACCTTGTATCATTAAATTGAGCTGTTTTGTTCACAAACATATGTTTTTGAAAGGGAAAGCTCACATGGACCCTGTAAAACCCCTTGAGGTTCATAAAAGCATGTAGAAACAGAAAAATCAATAATTCTGTAATAAAGATTGCCTTATTTTGTCTTTTCATTACACAGTACATTTTAGAGAGGAAACTACGCTTAAAAAAGCTGCTGATGTATCCACAAACAGTGCCAATTATTAAAACGTTTTCAGAGATGAGTGGCAGATTAAACTCAGTCTCTAATCTGCACATGATTTAGCTTGGTAGAGAGTTTCCTGTTCTGGATCAGATATTCATCTGTAATTTATGCTAAATGTTAAAAAAAAAGCTTCTAAGAAAATGTGTGTGTGTGTGTGTGTGTGCGTGCGTGCGTGCGTGCGTGCGTGCGTGTGTGTGTGTGTGTGTGTGTGTGTGTGTGTGTGTGTGTTACCATTTATGTTAAGTAGTTACGGTGGTGCAGCGGTTAGCATTGATGCCTCACAGCAAGAGGTTCTCCGGTTTGATTCTCGGCTGGGGTGCCTTCTGTGCAGAGTCTGCATGTCCTCCCTGTGGTCACACAGGTTTCCTCCGGGTGCTCCGGTTTCCTCCCACATCCCAAAGACATGTAGTAGGTGGATTGGACACTCTAAATTGGCCCTAGGTGTGAGTGTGTGCATGTGTGTGCCTTCTGTGGAAGATTGGGCGCTGGGCTGGCAACTTGACACTGTAAAACTCCACTGCCAATCATGAGCGGACAGATGATCCGCTGTGGCGACCCCTAACCAGGAAAAGCCAGAAGAAGAAGAAAGTGTATAATGAGGGGCTCATGTAATATTTATCCATCAGAAATTTACCTAAAGAGCTTAGATTCTATTAGATCGTGCTGTTTCATATTTATTCATATTTATCGTCAGCTTGCTAGATGGGCTAACTCTCTTTAGAGCAGATACATATAAAGCACAGAGTGGTAAGGCTAAAGGTGGTGGTATATGCATCTATGTTAATAACAGATGGTGCAAAAACTGTAAGCTGGTTCAATCGTACTGCTCCAAAGATGTGGAAATATTGACACTAAAGTGCAGACCTTTCTATGTACCAAGGAAAATCAGTGGGCTATATGTCACAGGAGTGTACATCCTCCCCAATGCTAACACCACTGAAGCTCAAAATAAATTCCATAATATTATCTGTGAGCTACAAAGCAGAAACACATAATTTGCACATGTGATAGTGGGTGATTTCAACAGAGCTGAGTTTAAGGAGGTGTTACCCCATTTTATCACTATGTGGATTTCCCCACCAGAGGGGAGAATACCTTAGACAAAGCTTACAGCAATATTAAAGGAGCCTTTAAAGCTTTGAAGTACCTCAACATAGGCAACCCTGATCACACTGCCATCCTGCTTCTGCCTACCTATAAGACAGTTTTGATCAGAGAAAAAAATGACAATTAAACAGATCAGAGTCTGGCAGGAGGGTTCCATGCATTGCCTTCAGGACTGTTTCAATACCGCCTCCTGGGAGATCTTCAAGAAGCGGCTGCACACAACCTCCAGTCAGACATAGCGATCTATACCGAATCAGGTCTTCCCTACAAAAATAAATGTATGGAGGATGTAACCACCATGAAAGCCATCACTATAAGAGCTAATCCAAAGCACTGGCTCATCAGGAATGTCTATGAGCTACTGAGGGAAAGAAACACAGCATTCAAGGCAAATGACAAAGAAAGATAAAGGCTGCCAGGTCATATCTGAAAAAGGGCATCAAAGAGGGAGTATGGGAGGAAGATCCAGATCCGATTCAAGACATGAGGGACATGAGAAGCCTATGGCAGGATGTACAGCAACTCACAGACTATAAGACCACAACACCCCAATGTGATGACAGCTTGTAATTCTTAAATGAACTGAACTCCTGCTTTGGCAAATTCGAGGAGAAGAACACCTCTGTACCTTCTAAAACAAACGCTGACAAAGAAGAGATAGGGCTGACCTTAAACTCTGAGGAGGTGAGACTTCAGCTTAAGAAGATGAATCCTAGGAAGGCTGCTGGACCAGATAACATGCCTAGGAAGGTGTTGAAGAGGTGTGCTGATCAGTTATGTCTGGTACTGACGGACATCTTCAAGTCATCCCTTGCTATGGAGAAAGATCCCTGGCATTTCAAGGAAACAAGTATTGTCCCACTTCTGATGAAACCCAACCCTACTTGCCTCAGTGACTTCAGACCCCAAACGTCATGAAGTGTTTTGAGAGGATTGCGAAGAAACATCTATCTGTGGGTCTGCCTAAGTCCTTTGATCCGCTCCAGTTTGCATACTAGGCAAATAGATCGACTGCAGATGTGATATCAGTCACACTGCACCCTGCACTAAAACACCTAGAAGGGAGGAACAACTATGTAAGGCTGCTATACATCAACTTCAGTTTTGTGTTCAACACTGTGATACTGATGCAACTGGTAGATAAGCTTGTGTAACTCAGGATAAACAAGCACCTATGTAACTGGACTCTTGACTTTCTGATTGGTAGACCCCAATGGACATGGGCTGGAAGCAACACCTCTCAACGCATAGTCATGAATACTGGTATTCCCCAAGGGTGTGTTCTCAACTCCTTGCTCTTCACCATCCTCACCCATGACTGCACTGCAAAACACAACTCAAACCATATTATAAAATTCACTGATGGTACCACAGTCGTGGGTCTCATTAGTGGTGGAAATGAACATAACTACAGGGATGAGGTAAACACTTAGATTGCCTGGTGTGGCAGGAACAGTCTGGACCTGAATGTTAATAAGACCAAAGAAATAATTATAGACTTCAGGAGAAAGTCAACAGTTCACCAACCACTCACTATCAAAGGGGAGGTAATAGAGAAAGTCAAAACAACCAAGTTCTTGGGCCTTCATATCTCAGATGGCTTCTCCTGGACTGTTAATGCCATCCATATAGTCAAGAAGGCTCAGAGGCTTCAACTCCTGAGAAAGCTCAAAAAGGCCAGGCTCCCACTGTCTGCTCTTACACTTTTTCCAGGGGAGCTATCAAGAGAATCCTCACTAGTAACTTCATAGCATGGTTCAGCAACTGCACAGTTGCCAAGAAAGAGAAACTACAGAGGGTGGTGAGGGTGGCTGAGAAAATTTTGGGCACAAACCTCCCTTCTATTCAGGACTTTTTCTTTACATACAAAATACTAGCTAATTTAACCCATCCAGCCCACAGCTGGTTCTCACAACTTGGGTCTCGAAGGAGGTACTGCAGCTTCTGCTGTAGGACTCCCAGATTCAGGAACAGTTTGTATCCTACAGCTGTGAGACTTATTAACTTGGACACCAACCATAATATTTGAGACATTGAAGCCTCTTTTTTTTCATTTAATCCTGCTGCTCTGAGCAATTACCGCCAGTATTACTATTATGCAATATGATGGCTATACTGAGTCATGTCTAAGGTTAACAAGTACAATAAGGTAACTAAACAGCTGCTATTCACTAGTCTCTATTTATTCTCTATCTTAACGGTGAAGGGGTTTGGTGGTGGGTATTTATTTATTATTTATCATTGGATAATGAGTATTGGATGTGTTTATTTAATGTGAACTACCTCTTCCATGTCATATGTGTTGTCATTTTCTTTCTTATGGTATTCTCTGATATTGCTGTATCTGTATTATTTGCACTGCATTTCTCTCGTGAGCTGACATTTGTAATTTCGTTTAGGCTGCACTTATGTGGTCCTAAATGATAATAAAGTTTCTTTGAATCTTTGAAGCTCACATTCTTAAAGGCACCTATACAACCAACAAGTTCAAATGTAAACTTCTCAATGCAGTGTTCTAGTCTTTTTAGCTACATGTTCTATCCAGAGCCAGATTATGGTCAAATGGGGCCCTGGACAGGGTAATGAATTGGGCCGCCACAGCAGCAGCACCCCCCATAGCTATTCCAGTGTCCATTACTTGGCTATTTCTTCCCAGTTACCATAAACACTGTTCAAACGTGTCAGTGTGCATTCTGTTTTTTTCTTTACTTCTACAAAAATCAAAGATATTTGGATTTCATTTAAAACTTTTATTTCAAATTTTATGGCACAAACACTGATATCCATTTGCTAAACAAAACAATGCAGTCTCACCATCAAAACAGAATTAGCATGAACAGTAAACTTATATGCCATTGAAACTCACAGGCATTGAAATGGCATTGAAGCCCACATTCAAAGAAAATGCATTTGGCCAGTGGTGGATTAAGTTTACCTTTGGGCTGTTTTCAAACACATCGATTTGGACCATGCATACATGCATGTGTTCTTCAATCCACCTTTCTGACTGTATGAAATGATAATCCTTGTATAATACAACACCACTTGTTAGAGTGTGCTTTAAGTTTGTAGCTTTTATTGTTTTTATTTGTTTTTATTAATTTTAAAATACAGCATAATACACAGCCAACCAATCACAACAAAGAAACAATCAAACACATTCTAGATGAAGGTGCTACACATAGGTTTAAGTTCAGGGTTATAAAAGTGCTGCAGAAAAATATAAGGGGTGAGGACATTAACAATAAGTTAGAAAATGCTGAATTTGCATGGATCTATGAATTGAATGCAGACAAAGTTCCAGCTCTTAATGGGGCAGTAAGCTTAAAACCAGTTTTGCAGAAAAAGCAAATGATGTTGCACTAATTTACATAATTGTTTAATTGTTTCTTTGTTGAAATTGGTTGTATTTAAAAATGTTTTAGAAAACTATGGTTTTATGCACTGATGAAGGGGAAACCTGAAAGCTTTGCTTTTTGTATTTGGTTTTGTTAAAACAGTAAACGTTTCTGCTGGTCATTTTTGTTTTATTACAATCTACTCTGTCATTACAAGCCATCACTAACTAGGGCATTACACACACACACACACACACACACACACACACACACACACACACACACACACACACACACACACACACACACTGAAGGAATGGTTTGCTTGTCTTTCTCAAGGCAGTTCTCTGTGACACTCTTCTCTTACACGTCAGTTCTCCATGTTCACTCCTCTCTCTCTCACAGCCATTCTCCACGTTTAAATCCCACAGGAAAGCAGGACAGTTCCAATATTTAAATACAACGTTCTGCACGCATCATACTAAAGATGCAGAGTGCATCCTTAAAGAAGAAATGCACAATCTCTGCAGAAGTAAACGTCATCTGAATAATTCCACATTAAAGAGATTTGTAACTAATGAGGAGGTTGCTGCTGGCAAACAACTTTACATTTCATTGTGTTTTATCAACAAATTCAGGACCTGCTGCCTTTGAAGAACAAATTGTCTAAGTTACATTAATAAAATTGGTAAGTGGGTAATATTTCAATAAGGAATGGCTGGCAAAGCAACAGCAATTTCAAAGTTACTAGGCATCTCATGCAAATGAGGACACACGCAAGAGGGCAGCACTCCCATCCCTCCCTTAAAGTGCACCACAATATCAGCAATCCATTTACATGGTGTGAGAGTCAAACCCACAGCCTTCAACATGAAAGGCAAGTATGCTACCTATTGGGCTACTAACACTGCTTTCAAATTCCGTAGCACAAACACTGATAGCCAACTGCTAAACAAAACAGTTGCACATTGAAAACAGATTTGGCAAGAGCAACAGTAAACTTTTCTTCCCTTGAAACTCACAATTCCTTAATAATGCACTGAAATTCCCAGCTCCTTGAAAATGGACCCCCTAATGACAGTCTGGTAGATGGTTTAGAGTATTCAGGCTCTTGTCTCCTGTAATCAAGGTACAGGGTTTGAGCCTGATCAAGTTAATTAACTAACCTGCCATCCAGCTTGAACAAATTAAGTAACCAGCCTGCCATCCCTAACTACGGCATCACACACACACACACACACACACACACACACACACACACAAAACTCCTTATCTCTCATTTCACTAACTTACTGAAGGAATGGCTTGCTTGTCTTTCTTAAGGCACCTCTGCATGTTCACTTGTCTCTCACACATCAGTTCTCCATGTTCACTTGTCTCTCTCACAGCCATTCTCCATGTTTAAATCGTACAGGAAAGCAGGACAGTTCCAATGTTTAAATGCTGTGTTGTGCATGCATTGTACTAAAGATGCACTCACAGATGCAGACTGCATCCTTAAAGAAGAAATGTATTTATTTTTAATTGTTTAAATCAAATGTTGTGGCAACCCCCCAGCCAGCAGATCCTCCACAGTCAATGGGCCCTAGGCAACTGCCTAGGTCACCTAGTTCTGGATCCAGCTCTGGTTCTATCCATCTGTTCTACTTACATTGTTTTCAAATGCCATGTCATTTGAGTTCTTCAGTTTCCTTCCACCTCAGAAGACATTCTGATAAGTCTGCAACCATGCTGTAGCATGATAAAGCTATGGCCCAGGCAACTCATGTTTGATTAATGGCTCAGTTGTATGAGGAACATCCGGGGAAATATGAGCAGGCCTATCCTGGAAGGAGGAGACACGCATCGATGCACCTTGTATTTGATTCCTTGGCAGAGGCTGGCGATCCATAAAAGAGTGTTAATCTAAGTGGGAATAGGCAAGGGGCATTGAGTCACAGCACAGGTGGGATGATATGCAGCATAGCCCCATTACCTGGTCACTCACCAGCAAAGTGCAGGTGTGCATATGGACTAATTGGAGTTGAAGCCTAAAAAGCATAAATACCCTTGGCAGCAATGCAGTGCTATACCAGAACACCTGAATCTCCTTACCAGCCCCAAGCATGGGTAAGTGTAAGTCTAGGGTGTTACTAGAGCCTGTTAGATCTGGTGAACAAGAAGAGGCACTTTTGACAGCTGATGGTCTGCTGCAGGCAAGAATGAAATCTAGCAAATAAAAAAAAAAACAGGAGCATTCATTCTAAATTTCCCAAAGGTATGTGTGCGTGCGTGTGTGCGTGCATGTGTGTGTGTGTGTGTGTGTGTGTGTGTGTGTGTGTGTGTGTGTGTGTGTGTGTGTGTGTGTGTGTGTGTGTGTGTGCGCACGCACACCAGAGCATGCATGCCCGTTTTGTGTGTTTGCGTGTGTCTGTGTGTGTATATATATTTGTGTGTATGTGTGTGTTTGTGTGGGTGTAGATGTCCACGTGTCTATATGAGCACTTTTGCTGTCTGTTTCATTTTAGATGTCTTCCATTTTTTTGTTATAGTTACACATTTTAGGCATGTTATTTTGGCATTCAGCATTTGTTAGTTTAGATGTAACACTAGTGTGTGTGTGTGTGTGTGTGTGTACTTTATTGATAGTCTCCAGTTCTCCAAAAGCTGGAATAGGATAAAGGTGATAGTGGAAAATGAATGAATAATATGCTATATAGGTGACTATAATGTTTTGATTTTGGTTATCTTTCCCTGGGGCTTTGCTAAGTTTTCAAATGATTTCCCACACTTCCTTGCAGTTATGGGTCTTAACATTTCCTTTACATGCAATGTTGTCACATCCTGTTTCCATATTTCTCTGTCAATGGTAGTTACTATCTTCTGTGCTACTGTTCTTAAATTAAACTGGTGTTATTGATTGATGGTGTGCTATTGTTACAAAGATAATTTGCAACAGGCATGAATAAAACATTTAACTGTACATTTTTCAAACTTCTTAAAATTACAGAGTTAAATATTTTAATATAATTTAGTGTTAAATTTGCAGGTTTGCCCTGTAACTACATCTATATAATTTGAAACATCCAGATTAAAAAAAGCATGTAACAAATTTCTCTTATACAATACATGCAGGCTACTGAAGAAAGACAAGAATAAGATAAGACAAAAAAAGAAAGAAAAGGAATAGAACAGGTAGAACAACGACTGTTTCTGATTTATGTGCATTTTGGGAAGTAAGCCTGTGATAATCCATATGTATTCAGTTTGTTTACCGAGGTAGTACACTGATCACAATATACCCTTTGCAGGCATGTCCCTGTGAAGAAATTCACAGAAAAATGAAACAGAGCAAGTTCACAAACAGCTTAACCGCAGAAGGTAGATAATGTCATAGACAAGTGATACAATATGTAAATATTATTAACAGAATAGAAAAACAGAAGTGAATTAATTGTAGTAGTAAATATGAGACGCAAGCAGCAGGTGAGAACAGAGGTCTTGGAGATACTGATATTTATGCAGATCTTACTTAGTGGGACTCAGTTAAAAGAGATTGACTGATCTATCAGGAAATGCTCTTGGATGATCCATCAGGGAATGCTCTTGGATGATGGGTTTAACCTGGGAATACTTTACCAATAACAGAATTATCAAGGAGTGTTAACAGAGTGAGCTCCCCATTACATTTTATTGGGGAAGTAAAATATCCACTCCCATTAATAACCTCAGTATTTTCACTGGAAACAAATGAAAGAAACATTATTTTAGATCCTCTGTCATGAAAATGACAGCTATTTAGATATTCAGATACAGATCAGCTTACTTTAAGTTAAAAGAGCATTTCATATTTTATTGAGCAAAATTTCTTTTGGATTAAGACATACGCATTTTGAATACTTCAGTCTGTAAATACAGTGAAAAAAAATATGCTGAAAATTTGTGTAAACAACACTGAACACCCCCAAAGTCTTGAAACTTGTATTTAATGTAGTGACAATAACTTCTTAAACGTCTATATTCAATATTTTTAGCTGAAACTTATAATGAATTTATTTCTTTAGGGCTTTACAAGGTGTTAGATGTTTCTATTGTGTCACACCTAACAGAGTGGGGATGTAGAACTGTGCTGCTGCCATTAAGTCAAAGGGAGGAGGAGGAGCAACAATCATGGAGACTGAAGTCCATTTCCTGAAATCCATTGAGCAACTACAGTCTTGATTGAAAACAAGTAATCTAAACTGTATTTAATTAAACTGCTTTTTCTGGAAGCGACCCCCCCCCCCTACTCCCAAGCATAGGGATTCAACCCCCTGCATCATTACTGCAATTATAATCTGCTTCAAGTTGATGCAACATGGAGGTAAGGAACAATTCAGCCTTGCAGTTATACATTAAAAGTAATCAGCATTTTTATCATTTTTGGCAACCATTTTTTTCACCTCAATGACCATCAGGCCTGTGTTCCCTACTGGACCTTTCACTTTTCCCACCACTGGCATCAGAAAAAAAAAACAAGAAGAAAAAGCAAGAGCCTGGGGACAGTCACTGTCATCCTGAGGGGATTAGGACATTTTTATAGATTCCTAATAGACTCTTCTCCTTGACTGTCACTCACTGTGCTATGTTCACTACATCCAGCCCAGAGTGACTGCTTGTTTACAAATACCCATGGTGCTCAGCTGGATTCTGAACAGTCTTTTTTTGTGCTCAAAACCATGAGTCCCTAGAATGCAATATTGGGTCTCCCCTCTATGGCACTTCTGTAAAAGTACATCACCTCATGATGGGTGAACTAATAGTGTCTGTTCTCTGTCATTCATCACATCTGTGTCCACCATCTGCAGTGCATGAGATGTTAGTTTAATATAGTCATCTGTAACACAGCCAGGGCCAAAACCATTACATCTCAGAGCTGGTAATTGACATTTTTCATGAACTGACTGAAAGTGCTAATTCACAAAAGGATATATTTCCTATCATCTCATCTGAGGAACATAACATTCTCTTTTTTCAGTCTGTTCTCTTCAGATAATTAGACTTGTCTTCGCTTAGTAAAATGCAGGTTTCCTGTGTACTGTACCACTGATATGCACAGATATAGTATGCCAATAAATACTTTGATTTGTATAATGCAGTAGCCAGCTGTCAATTGGACATATGGTTTAACATTTGTTTTTATATCATTCCACTTAATTATATGAAATTAAAAAAAATCACATAAAAGAAATTACAGCCTCAAGTCTTTCCTCAGAGCTCAGCCTCTTTGTTTTCTTTAAGATCTGGTGTCTCTTATGCGTAATTATATCTTTTTTGGGTACATAATTCCAGCTGTAGCATAGCTTTATAACTGAAAGTTTGTCATACCACTAAATCCCCTTTGCAATACTATTACATCTACTTTCTGAAGGAAATTACAGTATTTTCTGTATGTCCACCAAACTGTGTTTTTCTACACCCCCAGTCATGATCTGCCTTTTTATATAACAGCTATGGGACTGCTGAGACTCAAAAAAAAAATGTTTCCATTTTAGCTGTGAACTTGGAAGGGCTATTTTCAGTCGTTCCTCCATTTTCAGTGAGCTATGTTTGGGAGCTACACATTTAGACAATTTATTTCCATGAAACTGTCCCACTCGGTCTTCGTATTTGCTTTATTTTTTCATATGTGAATACTACATCCATTTATATTTCAGCTACTGAACAGTTTATGACCAGACATTTAGCATTTCCAGCCTTATTGAATGTTTGTACTCATAATCTTAATTCAGATCTAAAAACAGACAAGTTTTGCCTTTAAAAGGATCCTACATATTGGACTGATATTATTCCAGATTCCTAATATGGTTCTCTTCTATTACGTTATTATCAATATAAAAGTGAACCATCTCAGACTACTAGATGTTTCACAGTAAAGTATAGATAAGAGCACAGTACAGTTGTTAGATGAAAGCAAGTTTCATAGGCCCAGTGTGATAAGTATCTGTTTGCTTCATATGTAAGGATGGATAACTGATGGAAAAAAAAAAACCAATAATTAGTGGAACTGTACCACTGCATCACTAAAAGGTTCCGAAACATAATTATGGAGCCACAGCAGAACTAGACATTAAAAGTTACCCTAGCTAAAGTACAGTTAAGGAAGAAAATGAACCATTCTTTTCTTAAACTATGTCATCAACTGAACATATATTTATCAGCATCTGTTTTATCTAATAATATGGTCTGAAACCACTCCTTTTTGCTTTGATTTAGTATTCCTTGGACTAAGAGTAATGTTTTATAGGAAGTGGGGAGGTGAGAGACCAGGGTATCACAGAACTGCACTATCCTGACAGCTGTGGAGAACTATTTTCTGGTGTGATTACTACGTGCCTCGTCCAGTATCCAGTGGACATTGTATATGCACATACTATACTACTGGACTACAGTCTTTAGTATCTGCTGAAAACTGTCAGTCCTGTGCTAGAAACTCATCCTGTTCACCACAGTCACCTTCTTTAGAAGTAAGCAGTTTTCAGGGATGGCATTACCAATAACATAATGGGTGATGCCACATATTTTATTTGCCTGTTGTGTCATTAGGAACACAAGAACAATGGTAGGCAAGCAATCAGGGGAACCATAAGATGCCTAGCCATATGCACCTTTAAATTAACCCACTAAAAACTTTTTGCCACTACTTTAAGCACTTATAGTATTCACCTGCTAAATCAAGCAAGTCAGTATGTGATAACTGCTGAATGTTTCTACTACTTTTCAGAGCACAAGTGTCTAAGACTTGTCTATACATTGCAATATTTAAAATATGCAAGGGAGGTGACCTGAAGTTATTGCAGCAAACCCAATAAAAGAGTATTTCAAAATCCGCCAGACTTGTGAACTCTATAAATACCTTGCTTATGTGTAGACATTGTCAGCACTCCAAGACAGCAGTAGCAGCTGAAAGAGACTGTGTATGTGAATGAAGCTACAAAGAAATGGGTGGTGTGGCATTTCCACACATGAGCATTTAATGCATGAGTTTGAGAATCACAGTCTGTAGCAGTTACAAAATAAGTTTTAAATAGCTTAGCTGTACATTTAAGTTTTTAGTGGACTATGGTATCATCAGTTTCTTAAGGTTAATCATGTTTTGGGGACAGTTGAGATGCCAAGTAGGTATGACTGTTCATTTTACCAACAGAACAAGCCATGTTTTTTGTGGCAGTGTAAAGAACGTACATTTAAATGCCAATTTGAATTAAAAAAGTCTGAAATGGCATCTGCACATATTCAATGCCCTTCTTTTTGGTGATGATAAATCCACCCACATCCCTGATCTGAATATATTCAACTCTGAGGTTACTAAACTTTGGAGAACAAGAAATATCCCCTATGTACAGTAGTTCATATTTTAACTAATATTTTAACTAACCACACCATTCAAAAAAACTGTGCATTAGTTATCAGACATACTACTGTCTTTATTTTCAGCAGGTGAAAACTTTGGAAACAGTGATGAAATATCATTGCTGATGTTCCAGACAAGCAGCCCATGTGATTTAGTGAAATGAACTAAATTTCAGTGCACAACACGTACTATATCTAGGTGCAGAGACAACAGATGACAAACAGTTTTTGTTTTTCTTTGGTAGTTTCATCCTTTGTTGATGCGCAAAGATATACCTTAATGCAAAAGGAGAGAGAAAGCAGTTGTTCCCCTTATAAGCAACCCTTTTGGTGACTTTACAGAATTTTGAACTGGATAGATAGTATGTTTGAAAGGACCAGATGTTGCATAAATATTTCTTTAGTACCAAGATGTCCAGGGTTATACACTAGAGTTTTCTAAAACAAAACAATAATGGGCACAGGCTCAGTGTGAAAAGAGAGGTTTGACACTAAAAAATGAGGCAGTGCTGTTGGAGTACAGAACAAGAGGCAGCAATTAGTTCAGTCTGGAGTTGTCGCTGGAGGATGAGGGATGCTCTGTCCCATATTGTTCAGCACTACACACAGTGTAAATAATGACATGTATGCTACTGGGTAGAATCCTGCAACATTCCTGGCACTCTGTGCTGCAGAAACAGAAGATGTTATGTGATCCTATCTCACCTACATTCTGTACTGATGGGTTCGGAGCCGATCCTCGGCTCCGACTCGGCACGCTATGCTATAGAGCGAAGCCTCTTATTGGCTGAGCTATTCTATATCCCAGGATGCACCACCACTACTTCCCCAGATCTCGTTTGCCGCTTACAAGCTAGGATGTGGTCTCGAACTTGGCTGAGCTAAGTGCTGTTTTTTCTGAGAGTTTTCTGTCAGGAATTTCTTAAATCTTTACCCAAAAGCTGTTTTAACAGCTATCGTTGTGTATACTTGTGTTTTTGTGAGAAATTTGTGGTAAAATTTTGTGTTTGGACAGGGAAAGGTTTCCGTTTAAGTTAGAGGGGCCTTCCCCTCGTTCTTATTGAGTCTTCTTGTTGTTTCAGAGGTCAAGTACCTGTTTTAGTTAGAGGGTTCTTGGCCCTCTTTTTGGTGTTTGTCATTCGTTTAAGTTTTTCTTGGGCTTTCGCTCTTGTTAAAAAAAAAAAAAAAAAAGTTTCTTTATTATTGTGTAGCTATATATTGTGTTTTTCTCAAGTGTCTACAATTATGTCTAAGGAGCATAGACCCTCCGGATTTAAAAAATGCACGAGATGCAATTACAAAATGTCCATCACGGATGATCACTCCTTATGCGTGTACTGCTTAGGCGCCAAACACCTTCAGGAGTCCTGCAGCGTGTGTCACGCTTTTTCCTCTCGGGTCCTCCAAGAGAGGAAGAATAAATTGATCTTAAAAGGGCTTATCAAACTCTCCTTCGAAGAGGCCTTATCTTCCTCTTCCTCTCCAGCTAAGAAAAAGAAATCATCGGCTCTGACCAGCCCGTCGGAACCGACCACTAAGAAATCTAGGCAGGCTTCTCCATCGGCTCCATGGACTTCGGAGCCGAGGGCGGAACGGTCTGCCTCGATGCCTCCAGCCTCGACTCCTCTGGTTTCGGAGCCGATGGCTGGGGCTTCGTGAGGCGGGTCACCTTCATCGGCTCCACTGATTTTGGAGCCGATGAGGGTTGCCGGCTCAGATACTTCCCCTTCGGTGCCGAAGCCCTCTTTGGCACCGAGGGAAATTGCTATGGAATCTCCCTCGGCACCGATATTGGTCGAGTCTATTAGGAGCCGGTCCCCCAGTCCTTCGGAGCCGATGGAGAAGTCGGCTCGGACCCTGGTCGTTCTCCTCCCAATCTTCCAAGATGTTGGATTCAGACATCGACAGGGTGCTCCAAAGACTCTTTCAGTCTCCTGTATTCCAGAAATTAGTTTCAGCTCCAGCCCAATCGGCTTCGGAGCTGATGGCCCACCTTGTAGTTCTGGTTCCACCTCCAACAGCCTCGGCACCGTTGGAGCTGGTGCTGGTGGAGCCAATGGAGGTTATCGGGTCGGCTCCGACCCTTACTCCAACCCCGGCTTTCGGGTCAGAGTTCAGTACACGGACCTCCTCGGTCGGCCCCGGGGGTGACGCTTCGGGACTGATGTTTTCGGTTCCGAGCCTTCCTCTCGGTGCGTCGGCTGCGGGGGTGCCATCTACTGTTGTGGCCCCGGGGTTGGACCTTCCCAGGACTCTGGCGGTCCAGCCTTCAGGGCCATGAGGAGTGCTTTGGCCAAATCTTCTTTGGCTACCTCCACGGTCTCACCGGTACCTTCCCTACACACGGAGACTGGGTCTTTTGTAGTCCCCCTGTCACTAGACAGCGGAGCCCCGGGGCCTGAGGTCACCCCCAGTGGGGTTTCCCCCCCTCCTGGAGGTCCCTCTGAAGCTTCTTTGGAGGAACCCCCAAGGAAAAGACTGTGCAAGAGGAAGCACGTCGACTCCCCCGATGAGTCTCTCACGTCAGACACCGATCTTGATGATGCGGAGGGGTCCCCTAAGTCGTCCTCGGATGATGTCTCCTTTGCAGACATCTTGGAAGCCCTCAAACAATGAGGTGGCTGGCTTTCCAAACCCCCTTCCGCTGATGAGTCGGTGTTCCTCAAGGCCTTCGGGGCTCAGCCCTCCGCCTCCTGGGTGTCTCCGCCCTTCGAAGAGCTCCTAGATTTGATCTGTCGAAGGGCGTGGGAGCATCCAGACTCTGTGGAACCGGTGCCGGCTCACCCAAATAAATTCTTATCAGCACCCCCAGAGAAGGAGTTAATGACCAAAGGTGTGGCTGTAGATGCCTTGGTGGTGGCATCTGCTACCCAACAAGATGTAGCAGAGGCTTCGACGTCCGTCCATCCTCCTAATAAGGAGTCTAGAAGCATGGGCCGGTACGGGAAGCGCATCCTCAGTTCAGCGGCCTTTACCTTAAGGTCCCTGAACTATTTGACGCACTTCACTAGATTTCAGAGGGATCTGATCAAGGAGATTTCAGATACCTTCTTGGGTAACCTACCTGAGCAGCTGGCCCAGACAGTTGGCTCTCAGTTGGCTACTCTGTCATCTATATCAAACTCGTCCATGAGGCTCATTTCATATGCAGCCGAAGGGGCGAGTAGAGCGGCGGGTATGGGTGTTGCTCTACGGAGGCAAGCCTGGCTCTGCCTGTGTCATTTTGCGGAAGCCTTTAAGTCTTCCTTTGCCGACGCTCCCTTTGATGGGTCCTCTTTGTTTGGACCCAAGGTAAAGGACACATTGATCCACTGTGAGCAAGAAGGTAAGACTTTGACTGCCGTAGGGGCATGATTTTCCACTCCCTTTCGGCCTTACCCCAAGGCTAAAAGAGGAGGGAAAATGTGGTTCCATAAATCCCAGAAGTCTTATCCCTCGCAGCAGGATGATCCCCCTTCTAGAGGCAGAGGAGGGGGAAATTTTTCTGGAAGACGCCGTCCCAGAGGCAGCAGAGGCCCCCGCAACACTGGAGACCACGAGTCCTTTCGTGGCTCTTCAGCCTTCCACAATCCCTGAAGGATTGCCCGACTGTGCAGCTCCGGAGCCAGTCGGGGGTCGTTTTTTGAGACACCTGAAAGCCTGGGAAGGTATCACTCAGGACCGATGGGTGCTTCGAATCATCGCTGGAGGTTATGCCATCCCCTTTTCACACACCCCCCCTCCGCCGTCCAGGAAAATCCCGGACCCGCCACCCAGTCAACGGGAAATCACAGCCTTAGAAATTTCAAAGCTGCTTCAAAAAGGAGTCATCCAACCGGTCCCCGCAGACCAGATCGGATTAGGGACTTACTCAAGATTCTTTTTGGTGCCAAAAAAGACCGGGGACTTGAGGCCCATTTTGGATCTCAGCAACCTAAATCAATCAGTCAAGAAGTCCAAGTTCCGAATGGTCACCTTACAATCCATTCTCCCACTGCTGGAGAAAGGTGTTTGGATGTGCTCCATAGATCTCAAGGACACCTATTATCACATCCTGATAGATCAGGCGTCCAGGAGACATTTGTGCTTCAGCCTGGGAGACAGTCATTTTCAGTTCTGCGCACTGCCCTTTGGTCTCACCACAGCCCCCAGGGTGTTCACAAAAAGGTTTGGCGGTCGTGACTGCTCACCTGAGGAGTCTAGGATTCCAGGTGTTTCCGTATCTGGATGACTGGCTCCTAACTGCCACCTCCAGGCATCTACTATTGCAGAACCTAGCAGCCACCATATCACTAGGCACTTCCCTTGGAATCACCTTCAATTGGCCAAAGTCTGTGTTGCTGCCATCTCAGCGCATAAGGTTCATCGGAGTAGAGATAGACACAAACCAAATGCGGGTCTATCTTCCTACAGAAAGGATACAGATGATACAGGCTCAAGTCAGAGCCTTGTTTCTCAGATCCAAAGCCCCAGCCAGGATGGTCCTGCAGCTATTAGGCTCCATGTCGGCCACTGTTCTCCTTGTCCCCTTAGCAAGATTGCATATGAGAATTCTCCAGTGGCTCCTATCGACCCAGTGGTCCTTTCAGGATCTCCCTCTCAGACACCTCATACGGATCACGGAAACCTGCAAACGGGACCTTCGCTGGTGGCTGGTGTCCTCCAATCTGGATCAGGGGCGACCCTTCGTTCCACCTCCTCCTATGGCCACATTGACGACGGACGCCTCCCAGACGGGGTGGGGGGGCATTACCTGGGCAGGTCAGTCCAAGGCAATTGGCATCCCGACGAGAGTCTCCTTCACATCAACATTCTAGAAATGAGGGCGGTGCTTCTATCTCTACAAGCCCTCCACGATTACCTTCCTCAGGGCATAATTGCCATTCAGTCTGACAACATGTCAGTAGTCTGGTATCTGAACACGCAGGGAGGGACCAGATCCTACCCCCTTTGCAGAGAGGCCATGAGAGTTTGGGAATGGGCAGTGGCGACCAGACGCTTTCTGGTAGCAACTCATATCCCTGGGAGATCCAACGTGATAGTCGACAGATTAAGCAGAACTATTCTCTCTCCTCACAAGTGGTCTCTGAACAATGCAGTGGCAACTCAGATCTTCAGCAGATGGGGAACTCCTTGTTGTGACCTTTTCGCAACCCTGCTGAACGCGAAGTGCAGAAAATTCTTCTCTCTCACTCCAGCTCCAGGGGAGAGTCCCATGGACGCCTTAGCCCATCCTTGGCCCACCGGCTTGCTATATGCCTTCCCTCCGGTTCCCCTCCTTCCCAGAGTGATCCAAAAGGTGTCTCACTTAGGGAGCAAAATGATTTTAGTTGCCTCTTACTGGCCTCATCAGGTATGGTTTCCCTATCTTCGGAAATATGCACTGGACAGTCCATGGTTCCTGGATCAGATCCCGGACCTATTAATTCATCAGTCGGGACAACTCCATCAGTCCCTTCACTCTTTGAAGTTAACAGCTTGGCTCCTCCTCTTCCGACTATAGTCAGGAATCATACTTTAGACCCAGAAGTCATACGTATCTTATCCTCGGCCCACAAGTCTGCCACTAGGAAATTGTATACTAGCAAATGGAAGAGATTTGCTATTTGGGCTCAACTCCGGGGTCTAGATCCCATCACTGTCCCGGTGTCAGAAGTCCTGAAGTTTCTAACTTCCCTATTCAATCAAGGTTCTTCAGTCTCTACCATCAAGGTCCAGTTGGCAGCTATTTCCAATTTTCATGAATCAATAAACCCACCTTTAATAAGCAACAGATTGTGTAAAACCTTCATGAAAGGTGCTGCGCTTTTACGACCTCCGATTTCTCATCCTGCTCCTCCGTGGGATCTCAATGTGGTATTACGTGCCTTAACCTCCTCCCCCTTCGAACTGGCAGCAACCTGTGATTTGAAATTTCTTTCTTGGAAAACTGCCTTTCTGGTCGTGATTACTTCAGCCAGAAGGGTTTCAGAGCTTCAAGCTCTATCTGTCAAATCACCGTACCTGGTTTTTCACAAAGATAGAGTATCCCTCAGGCCTAACCCATCCTTTGTCCCTAAAGTTTGTTCCAGTTTTTGCCTGCAACAGTCATTAGAACTTCCAGTTTTCTTCCCAAAGTACTCAAACAAAGCAGAATACATCTTCCACACATTGGATGTTCACAGGCAACTGCGCTTTTATTTAGATAGGACCCAACAAGCACGGAAAATAGATCAATTGTTTGTGTCCTTTTCAGATAATAAATTGGGCAAAGCCGTCACAAAGGTCACTATTGCCAAATGGATCAGGGACTGTATTAGTCAGACTTATTCCTCTTCTAATAAAGAGCTTACATCCTCTGTCAAAGCTCACTCTACAAGAGCTATGGCTACTTCAATAGCATTCCATTCTAAGCTTGCCATTTGCGACATTTGTGCTGCGGCTACGTGGTCTTCTCCGCACACTTTCATTTCCCATTACAAATTGGATGTGGCATCTCGGGGGCGAGCTTCATTTGGTTCCACAGTTCTCAGGAGTGTTTTCCAGTGAGCCACCCAGGAATCAGGTGCTAGGGACGCTGTCCCATCAGTACAGAATGTAGGTGAGATAGGATCACATAACATCTTTTAGTTATGTACTTACCATAACTTTAGATGTTTGGGATCCATCTCGCCTACATTCCTAATAACCCACCCTCCTTCCCCCTGCCTTGGAGATCAGAAGAGACCGGACGGTCCGAGTACTATTGTTTCATCTTGAAACATCTGGCAATGTTATATAAACAGTTATGTGTGTGTGCATGAGTGCGGACAAACAAGATCTGGGGAAGTAGTGGTGGTGCATCCTGGGATATAGAATAGCTCAGCCAATAAGAGGCTTCGCTCTATAGCATAGCATGCCGAGTCGGAGCCGAGGATCGGCTCCAAACCCATCAGTACAGAATGTAGGCGAGATGGATCCCAAACATCTAAAGTTATGGTAAGTACATAACTAAAAGTTGTCTAATGGAATGTGTGTGTGTCCCTGTTAATGGCAGAGAAACCCTGAGAATGTGTCCTTCATTAACCATCTATGGACGTTGGTCCCAGCAGATCTAAGATGAGCACAGAAGGATCAGTGCAAGAATCTGTATGAAACACACAGACTTAGCCTTTTAGAAAGTCCTTTTGCTATATATTATTTAGTCTACTTTTTGGGGCACTAACTTGTCATTTGATTCATTGTTCCCTGCAGTGTAAAGCCTTAAAAGTACACAGCACACCCAGACGCCCTGTCTCCAAACAATTCATTGTTCCACTATGTATGGGCATGTGGAAGCTTGGCTAATTTTACATAACAGAGGGGGTCCACTAGACTGCATAAAATCTGGTTTCTGTAGCCACGATTCACTTCAACTCTGTAACTGATAACAATGGAGAGTGAGATTTGATGTTGTTGTTGTACAAGTTGTGAATAGACTCAGCAAGCTGCAGCTCTTCAAATAGACCTCTCTAAGTATAGAAGGATAAAGAAATACAAAAATTAATCTAAACAGAAGACATACCAACACGTGATTTTAAGCAAGCTCTCTGGCTTGGCTTATTTAAACACTTATTATTTTTTCTAAGTGTTATTTTCACTGTACCTGTCACCCACTGACCCCCCCCCCTATAAGTCCACCTCATTTGTTCCTCAGTCTTGACTATTCCCTAGTGAGGGCAAAAGCGAGCTGGGGGTGCATCATACAGGCAGCCATGATGGTGTTTGTACTTTGAATAAATAAAGAAAATAGCAGTGCCTTCTTAGGTTACCACACTTTAATAAAACAATAAAATCACCTCCAGTTAGCACTTTCGTCTCAACTCTACAGAGACTTCTTCAGACTGAGGTTAACTTCTACAAAATTCCTTTTTTAAGGCTTCAGTTGTCACATGATTTAAACTCATCACATGATACATTCACTTTAAAATGTCACTTCTCTTCCTTCCAACTTCCAAAAAGCTAACTTTGTAAAAATATTACAAAAAAGTTAAGAAAAACTTTTAAAAATACACTCAGGAAATACTTTATACATTTCTTAAAATACTTAATACATTTAAAAACATTTAAGAAACACACTTTCACCAACATACTACTACACTATATGTTTTTAAACAGTATTACTAATGTTTGAGCCTCTTTCTTTTCAAATTCCTCCCTATCATTTAAACCTGGTGGGAAGCAGGCATTAAGTTTGACCTGTCATAAGTATTCTAGCCAACCCAGCTCTTCTTCTATATTCATAACAGTAGTATCACTAGGAAGGGCCTCTGCTACCAAGAATTTATACTCTACAATTTTTCAACTTATAATGTTTGTTTAAAGCATTCTTTTCATCCCCTCTCTGTATAGCATATTTGTGCTCATAAATCCTTTTATATAGCTTTGTTTTTACAAGTTTATTGGTGAAAAGCTGCTTTTGGTGGGTGTTTGTACTTTGGCCAGTATCCCAGCAGAGAGAGTGTATGTGTAGAGCCCTAACCCTACCACCTAAACAAGAAGCATGCAACCTGCACTGCCATGGGACCCACAGTGCCCTCCTTATCTAAGTACACACTCCTGTCCTCCTGCAACGAGGACTACCACAATCACAGCTTGGTGGCTGAATGCCCACACCAGGGCTGTCCTTTAGCATCACTGCTCCTCCTACAAGGGATTGTAACCACAGATGGTTCAAGTTTTTTCCCATCCCCCCAAGAATCAGCATTGGCATCATCCCCATACCAGCTTCAACAGATGCCCAAGCTACTTATTTAAATATTTATAAAATAAACGTATGATCCACAAATGTAAAGAGCATGCACTTGTTTTAGTGCAAAGAGGAGAACTGCACTCAGTACAGGCTATGACACTGAAATACTTCTTGAACTATCTTAAAGAAGCAATATCTTACTAATAAATATTAGCATAATAAATCATATCCTTTGTTACATTTATACACGCACAGTATTTTCTCATGTACATACTATTGACCTAGAGGAATTCATACATTTCTTACATAAAACACAGGAGGGAAGAATAATATTAGCTGGGGACTTAAATTTACCAGAAACAGACTGGAATAATATTGATTCAACAACGTTAGTTTTTGTTGTTGTGTCTTTCGGCCTTTCCCGGTTAGGGGTCGTCACAGCGGAACTCTGGTCCGCTAATGATTTGCAGTTGATTTTTACGTGCTGAGTTAACAGCCCCAATGCACAACCTTCAACGAAGGTACGCCCATTCACGCATGTCTCCACAGTAGATGCTCTAGCTAAGAATCGAACAGGACAACGTCTTGCTGTGAGGCGACAACGCTACCGCAGCACCACCACAATCTCAATTCCCATAGCTTGCCAGTGACTGGATGTTTAAAACATTAGAAATTTCCAAAGCATTCAATAAGGTTTTTGCAGAATGATATAGATGAGCAAAGCCTTTCTATTCTTAAAGGGGAGGTGCACATGAAACAAAGGGGTATGAAAGGAATGGGCCAGCCTTTAGGGATAGGTTACCAATGGTACGATCATTCTTGAGTGACATGGATGTCATAAGTAGAGTGGTACATGATAATTGGCCTATTTTGTTGGTCAATTCTGAAACTTCAAAGACGAATCCAGGTTTTTTTAAACATCCAGTCACTGGCAAACTATGGGAATTGAGATATTGGGCTGACTGTAATACAGTTGATTTAGTATATATCACTGTGTATAATGTTAGTAAAGAAATTATTCCCAGAGTATATTCAGGAACAACAAATGTTTCAGATTATAAAAAAAACTACCAGGGGACGGAATATACTAGATATTGTTTGTGTTCCCAAAGAAATTACTGTAACTTCAAGTCAAGTTTTACCACCATTGATGTGCAGTGATCATGGGGTCATAAAGGTTAATTTGTTGCTAGATAATTCTGCCAGACTGAAATATAAGCCAATGCACAGAAGGTTAATTTCAGATTATAGGGAAGCAAAACAGTTACTATATAAAACTAAATGGAGTGAGGTGTTCAGTGGAAAAACTGCAGATAGAATGTGGAAAGTTTTGAAAGAGAAATTGTTTGAGTGTAAAAAGTAAAAAAAATGTTTAACATCAGGATCTAGGCACACAAGATCAGGGGGGTATATTTCCATAAGAACAAGATACCTGATTAAGGTGAGAGACAAAAAATATAAGAAATGGAAGAGAGGTCGAACTACAACTTTGAAAACTGAAATAAACAAGCTGGACAAACAGATTAAGCATAGTGTTAGACAAGATCAAGAAAAAAATTGAAGAAAATTTAATTAAAGATGTTGAGCATAATAGGAAATCTTTTTATAGATACATAAGATGTGGAAGGAGTGAAGATACACAAATTGATAAACTGTGTTCAGATTCTAAAATTTATTCTCAGACGCAACAGATTATAAATATATTTACAAAATCTTATTCAAAACAGTTTGGCTCCACAAAAGGGGTGGTAAGTTGTCCTAGTGACATCCAGGTAACCCCAGATACTGGAATCAAATTAGATTATATTGAAAAAGAACTGTGCAAACTGGATCCAGACAAAGCACAGGGAGGAGATGGAATAAGTAACAATGACCTGAGAACACTTAAGCAAGAGCTTACATTGCCATTACATCTATTAATCACTAGGTCATATAAATATGGGGAGATTCCTCGTGATTGGAGACATGCACTTATTAAACCTGTCTTTAAGGGAAAGGGGAGCAGGACAAACCTAGAGTCATACAGACCCTTAAGTCTACATTCATGTTGTGGAAAAATAATGGAGACGGTAATACTGGATAAGTTATTGTCAGAACTGGATAGGTTGGGACTTGAAACCATGTATCAGCATGCATATGTCAAAAATAGATCTATTACCACCTGTAACATGATGTTCTATAACAATATAATAACAGCTATGTATGAAAAAGTGTGCTGTGATGTGATTTATATAGATTTAACTTCAGCATTTGACAGGGTCATGCACAAAACACTGATCAATAAATTAGTACTAGGTATTGATATACTGTTGATAAGATGGATGGCTGCATGGCTTACAAATAGGACATGAAAAGTATCACACACCAACTGGGCAGGTGAAATCCTTGGTTACAATCAAGGTGTCCCACAGGGCTCTGTACTAGGCCCTTACTTGTTTAGATTGTATCTTTCAGACCTTACTTTTTCATCTGAGGTGTTCTACAGTCTGTATGCTGGCAACTTGAAATTGGGTAAACTGATTACAAGTGTTAAGGCATGTCTGCAAAATGATTTGACTAAATTGACCATTTGGGAACAGGAGAATAATACGTTGATAAATACATCAAAAACTAAGCATATGAGATTTGGCAAACATAAACTGAAAGGTGAATATTTAATACAGCACACCTTGATTGAAACTGTAGACTCATTTAAGGACCTGGGTATATGGGTAGATTCAACTATGAGTTTTTCTAATCATATCAACCAATTGTCTAATGATAGTTATAGAACTATAGGTTGTATAAAAAGATTTATAAAGTCTAGGAAATCAAACATAATGAAGTCATTGCTTGTTAGTTACATTAGACCCAAACTTGAGTATGGAATAACACTATGGAAACCCTATAGGAAAACAAGCATGAATAAACTGGAAAGAGTACAGCAGAAATATACCAAGGGCATCCATGGATGTGAAAATCTAAGTTATTATGAAAGACTAAAATATCTAAACTTGTACAGTGCCTCTTACAGATATTTAAGAGGAGATCTTATTCAGGTATATAGGGCATTTAGGGACAACTACCTGTTGGAATGTTTGGGATTGTCAAAAAGTACTAGAGAATCATCAGATAACCTATGTAGAAGATTCTATAGGAATGAGAAGTGTACTAACTGGTTCTCTGACAGAGTAGCTGATGCTTGGAACAGACTACCTAATTACATTAAAGCAAGTACTAGTTTAGATATTTTTAAGAACAGCCTGGACATTTATTATAGGAACAAGTGTTTTGGCATATTGGCAACCTAGAAGGGCTTTAATGCCCGTGCTTAAAACATTTGTATGCATGTGTGTATGTACTGATATTCATTGTAGTATGATTTTTTTATCATAATCAATCTGTTATCTATTCAGTGACACTATGTACACTCTAATTCCAGGCAGCTCTGAAGCATTACTAATTGTCAGTAGCATTATGATGCATAACAAATAAGGGCTCAGAGTTTGGAAAGACAGGTCAGACAAGCCATTTAATTCTGAGTTGTACTATATTTGCTTAGCTGCAGAAGGAGACAGTTGGCATATGCATTCTACCCTTTAAGTGCACTTAACATTCTGTTTCCCCATCCTTCCTTTCCTCCTCCAACTTGCTGCACTTGTGCCATGCCATTACATGCATCTATACCTGTAATTCATGCTGTTGTCCAAAACCTTCTTCATGAAGAAGTATTTTCAAAGATCCAGGATATACTTGGTCCCTAGTCTCTGCTGTTTGTGATCCATTCTCTCTCTGCCCTTCCTGATCAGGGTTATCAATTTATATGCTGCACATGTGATCTTGGATACCCATATCATGTCCATCCTTTGTCTTCTGGACTTCACTGAGGAAGGCTCCAGCTCCTTTAGTCTCTGTACACATCTTTTTCTCCTTCCACCTCCCCCCCCCCCACCTCTTTCCTTCCAACAGCCTGATGTTGGTCTGCTATATGGTATTCATAACTGCAAAGAAAACTCCAGATGTGGCCAACCAGCACTTGGCAGAGCAGGATCACTACATCTCTGGTTCTGGAGTCGGTCCCCTTACTACCATGATTATCTGACTGTGATTCACTACAATGTTCTCACAACTTCAGGTGCCCTCTCCAAAGATGATGATTCTTTATTGTTTTTTTTTTTTTTTTGGTCACTTTGCTCCCTCTGCCTGCCAATCATTACTTGAAAGAATTCAGCCTGTTCATTCCTCCAAAACTAATGGTGAGGGTCAGCTGGGAGGGACCTTCACTTAAACAGCCATCAGGGCATTTTGAGATTTGTTTTTCTTTTTTGCCTTATCATTCATTGTGCACTCCCATGACAGCCCATTGTTGAGGCATGCAATAGGCATCAGGTCTGCACCATATCTGATTATTTTACACTAGAACTGTTGTGGCCCATGCACAGAATTTTGCATTTCACTCCACTGAACCTCAGCTGCCATCTTTCACCGACTTGATCAGCCTTTCTAAGTCCTTCCTTCAACTCTTCCATCCATTCTCCACTCCTCTGTATCTTTGAAGCACTCACAAAGAGGTCAGCCATGTTCTGTGTTTTCTCCAGTATATATTAAACAAGCACTCTAACTTTTCCTCCATATCTTTGAAACATTCACAAAGAGGTCAGCCATGTTCTGTGTTTTCTCCAGTATATATTAAACAAGCACTCTAACTTTTCCTCCATATCTTTGAAACATTCACAAAGAGGTCAGCCATGTTCTATGTTTTCTCCAGTATATATTAAACAAGCACTCTAACCTTTCCTCCATATCTTTGAAACATTCACAAAGAGGTCAGCCATGTCCTGTGTTTTCTCCAGTATATATTAAACAAGCACTCTAACTTTTCCTCCATATCTTTGAAACATTCACAAAGCGGTCAGCCATGTCCTGTGTTTTCTCCAGTATATATTAAACAAGCACTCTAACTTCACCCAGAACCAATTAATGTAGCACTCAACTAGCTATGTTCCTTATTCTTATCAATGTTTTTTCTCTCTTTAAGCAAAGCTTTGTCAAAACATACAACCATGCTGCAATCAGTTTCCTCACTTTCTTTACTGCCTTTAACCTTTGCAGTTTTCTCATCAGCCTCCTGCAGAGCACGAAGTCAAAGGCTTTGCTGAAGTCCTGCTACAGACCACATAGGCCACATCTGCTTGTTCTTCACAGACAATTTCTAATGTAACCACTTCAAAACATAGATTATACTTGACAAACATCTCCTTCTGGCCATGAACCTGTATTGACTGTTGTTTTCTAGGACAGCTGCTAGCCTTTTTCTTAGGATTTTGTCTTTGATTTACCTGCCACCACTGCTAAGCTAAGTGTTCTATAGTTCCCTGAATTTTTCCTGTCCTCCTCATTATATAAAATAACCACTTTATCATCTTCCAGTATTCAAATACTTGTCTTCTGGCTACTAATCTGTTGAAAATCTCTGCCAAGGGATTGTGCAGCACATTACCAAGATTTTTTTTTTTTATTTTTTGCTTCTCCAAGGACTTTGCCTGATGGCTCATCTACTGACACCCATTCAGTCCATTTGTTCCCAGGCCACCAGCTCTAGGCACCTCAAGGCTGGGAGGTGAGAGCTTTATGGCCCATTCATTCCCATCCAGGATTCCCGATCCTCTTTCCATTCCTCTGGGAGGATACATGTCTCTACATGCCAGATTCCCTCAGCATACTGGCGGTATGATTAAACCTGCACATGCTCTGCTGGCTCAGGCTCCGCTGGTAACACCTAGTGTTCCCACTAGGAGTCACCCTACATAGTGAGCCAATTTACCTCCTCTCCCAGGATGGGGGAGCCGGTAGCAGCTGCCACTCCCATCCTCCCTGGCCAGCTCTTACAGGCACCCAAGATCCTGATCAAACCCAGGCCACCTGTGCCAAAGTCAGGCTTTTATCCCTCCGCATCACAGAGCTCATAATTCCTGAAGACCTTGGCAAGTAACTCATCTGATCCCTTTGCCTTATCTGCCTTTAGTGCAGCCATTCCCTTTTCCACCTCTGCTGTTTCCATCCTGGTGTCTGTCCAGTGCTCTTCCCACACTACCTGAACTTGTCACATAATGGCAGCCTGATCCCCTTTGTAATTATGAAGACTAAGTGAAAATATTCATTCAATACTTTTGCTTGTTCTCTGCCTTTTCTGATCTTCTTCCTACCTTTGTTGTAATGTTTACTAAGTTACCAGACTTCTGGTCCAATCATCTGTGATTTCATCACCCCATATTTAGCCCTGCTTCATTCTAATTGTGATAAATGGAGAGGCTCCCAGCCCAGCTAGATAGAAGTTTGTAAATAATTCTGTCATTGTAAATATCAATATGATCCACAGGCTTGTTTGACAAATGTAAGAAAACTGTGTTATGTGCTGAACTTCAAAAATGTAACCACAGTGCACCCTGCTGGAAGAAAGCTGATAAGTAAAGAATTTTACAACTGTGTGTGATCTCAAGCTCGGAGACAGGATGTCTGCAGCTGGAAATTCTTTCTATTGTCCTATTGTCTATTTATTTCTGCTCAAATATCTGAGCTGTTTGGCTGGCTGCTATCTACCTGCAATCAACTGTATTACCAGCTCAGTTAAGTATAAACTGCCAGTGTTACCGATTGTACTGCATTTTATTTTTCCGTTTATTTACTTGTTTCATTGAATATTGTAGTTTCTCTGTCTCTATACAGTTACCTTGCTACAAGAGTAGCAGACTGGTTTCAGTGGGGGTTATTGTTGTTTTCACTTCTTTGATTTTCGGTGTTTAACTCTTAGCCTAGAGGGTTTCTCTGTTCTTATAAGTGTTAGTCACATATCTGTGAATTTATTTCTGCTCAAATATCTGAGCTGTTTGGCTGGCTGCTATCTACCTGCAATCAACTGTATTACAAGCTGAGTTAAGTATAAACTCCCAGTGTTACAGATAGTACTGCATTTTATTTTTCTGTTTATTTACTTGTTTCATTCAATACTGTGGCATCTCTGTCTCTCTGCAGTTAGTTTCCCACCAACCCTCCCGGTTCTTGTTGTGGTATTAATCTTGGTGGCTTTGGAATTGCCCAGCCTTCCTTTAATTTTGTGTTCAAACACTCCGTCTGGGTCCATCTCATTTGCTCACTCAACTGAGTGCAGTGAGATCATATTTTGATTTCAGACACTCCTACCAGTTCCATCTCTTCAGTTCTATCCATTGCGTACAGAGAGAGGATTTGGGAAGGACAACCCCTTTAGCCTCTTAATTGTGCTGTATTCCATCCCTCTCCACTAGAAAAAAAAATACTTTCCTTTATTCAGCTGTTCTTACTGTAACTGTCTTCTACCTTCTTTATTACATTAATTTGCTGTTCTGTATGCTCTTAAGTGTTCAACTGCTCTTATTCTGCACTTATTACTGCTTGTTAGTAGCCTGATTAAATTTGTCTGCTATTCTATGCATCTTAGTCTTGGTTTTAGCACTTATGATTTAGGCCAGTTAACTGCGGTGGTGGTGCTGCGGTAGCGTTGTCACCTCACAGTAAGATGTTCTCCTGTTCGATTCTCAGCTAGACCGTGTTCTGTGTGGAGACGTGTGAATGGGCGTACCTTCATTGAAGGTTGTGCATCAGGGTTGGCAACTCGGCATGTAAAAATCTACTGCCAATCATTAGCGGACCGGAGTTTCACTGTGGCAACCCCTATCCGGGAAAAGCCAAAATACACAAACAATTCAGACCAGTTATTTTACATTTAGGGTTTTTGTGGACAAACCCTCATCAAATCCTGCTCTCCCTAAGTCCACCAAGTGTTCACAGCACTGCATTTCTGTGAATTTGTAAAGAGCTGATATAGCAGATAGATAAATTCTTCTGACTGTGAGCAGAGTTGGAACCTTTTCCCATCTTATATTCCAAACTAAGTACACTTTTTGCAACTCGGCTTGCACTGTGCTGTATTTATATATTTGCTTTATTATTTTTGCCCTTTGGTGTTGTCTGCACTTTGTTTCTCAGGGTAGCTCAGAAGCTAGTTTCAGGTGGGAGTTGTTGAGCCAGCCGATCTTAACTGTTTGTCATTGCCTGAGGTGTATTTTCTGTGTTGTACTTCCATTGCTAGAATCTCCTTGTGTGCTGACTGAGTGTTTTTCTCAAACAATCTGGAAATATAGAGCTGATAAGTATATTTTTTGCACTTTTTAACTGTTCAGAGTATTGCACTGTCTTGATTTTTGCTTGACTGAATTATTTATATATCTGCTGGCATTTTCTGATAGTGCTTCCATTTTGATTTTTTCCTAATTTACTGCTTTCTGCACTAGTTTTTAGTCATTTTTAATTTAATTGCATTTATTTAAACTGTATTTGCTTTAATATTGATATACACTCAGGCGTGCTAGCTTGCACTGCATTTGAATAATTTTTACTGTTGTTTTAGCTGCTTTTCTGTTAAAAAAAAAAAAAACTAGTCTAGTCCAAATACAGATTTGCTGTATCCAGGACTGTTTGTAAGCTTCTGAACCCCCCAAGCCTTTCTGTGTTGGAGGGAAGCCGTCTATCTTATCAGTGACAGTGGTTAGCACTAGGTAGGCTATCTACCACAAGAGGAGTGGTTTCTGGCCCAGAAATTGTAGTTTATTGGCCATTTGGGCAGTTTTTCCATCCCTTTCAACTTTCTGGTTTAAAAGCCCACGTTTGCACTTGTTTCCCACCTTTCCTGTAACTAGTTAGTCCAGCTACAGATTTGCTGTATCCAGGACTGTTTGTAAGCTTCTGAGCCCCCCAAGCCTTACTGTGTTGGAGGGAAGCTTTTAAGCTTATCAGTGGGAGTGGTAAGCACTGGGTAGCCTATCTACCACAAAATGAGTGATTTCTGGCACAGAAATTATAGTTTGTTGGCCGATTGGGCAGTTTTTCCATCCCTTTCAACTTTCTGGGTCAAAAGCCTACATTTGCAGGGATTTACGCTTGTTTAATCTCTGCCTAGCGACACCGAGCTGAGGTAAATTATTACTGGTGCCAGAAAGTCTGCTCTTCAGTTTTTTTCCTTGAATCTTGCTAGTTCTTTCTCTCTTGCACTTTAAATAGCTTAATTGTTTTGCACTTCAACAGGCTTTTGTAGCAATTATTGCTGCACACCTAAGTGCCATCAGCACTAGATGTTCTTCACGGAAATAGCTCCAGTTCTTAGTAGTTATGAACACCCCTCCTGGAATGATTAAAGGGCAGTTCACTGTGCTTTCTCCTATTAACCTGGTGAACATGGGCATCTGAAGCAGTGTAGCAACTGCCTCATTTACACAGAAAACCCTCTCCTCTTACTTCCCAACACTCAGACTTGTGAAAGATGCACTTATATCACCAAATTGGAAGCTACACACTCTCCAGCCAAGACCGGAGTAGCTGGTCAAGAGGAGAAGGTCAACACCTGCACCACACCACATGGAATACATAGCACTCTAGAACACCCACCATCACATCTCTCACATAAAAACACAAACCAAACACCCACCTTCGCAGAGGCTCTCAATGGAAATACATGCCTCACCTCTACAGTGTGCCTCTCAACCTAAGCCCCTAAGGCTAAACACCTTTCCCAATACACTAATCATAGGTGACTCAATAGTGAGGCACACAGATGTTCCACTCACTAGGTTGAATAAGGTGAAGGTAACAGTCATCTGTCTGTATGACTTTGTCATTGTCCATGTGAGTGTGAATGACCTGAGATACACCACCATGGACTACATGAAAAGAGACATGGTGGAGCTCACGGATTATGTGGCCCAGGCAGGTATGACCCTAGCCCTGAGCAGTATCCTACCATCACCCAGAATGATACTGCAGTACAAACAAAAAATGATTGACTTCAACAATTGGCTAAGTTTCTGGTGTTATTTTAAGGGGATCCAGTATCTATCTGCTTGGGATGACATGATTGACAGACCTCAATGCTTTGCCAGAGCTGGCCTGCATCTGTCACCCCTGGGCTTCCAGGTACTGGCTAAGGCTCTTACCACCCCTTATAGTGCCTTTTTTAGGTGGTGTTCCAAAGACCAAATTACCACCATAACAGCTATAAATAAATGCAATCTGAGGGTCATGCTGCTCAATTCTAGAAGTCTAAATCTCAAGATGCACTCACTTGAAGAACTCCTCAAAATGGAGAGCATCAACATTTGTGCTGTAACGGAGACCTGGTTTACTCATTCCACACCTTTCAGCCATGAAACACGGACCATAGCTCTAAAGGAGCTGGTGTCTCCATATTCATAAAGGATATGCGCATCTCCAGACTAGTAGCCCACCATAACGCATCTGAGATAATTCAACTACAACTAACATTGGTTAAGATGGCGATCCAGGTCATAGCCTGCTATAGGTCACCAACCATGTCCGTAGACTCTCACTCCACGTTCCTAAGCACCCTGGAATCTATCAAGGTCCAACCCAACACTCTCGTACTAGGAGACTTGAACTACCCCTCCATCAACTGGGAAAACTACTCAAGCACCAATACACTGGCCCAATGCTTCCTGGAATTCATCATTTCCAATGCCCTGGACCAGCGTATTCTGACCCCTACTAGAGGAAGCAATATCCTTGACCTGGTTATTACTAACATGGGTGATCGTTGCTCTACACCAGTAGTCAATCTATCCCTGGTCAGATCTGACCATAAACTAATCACCATGGAAATCCACATCTCACCCACACCCCCCACAAAGGTAAACACCTTGAAAAACTTCTCAGAAGTTGACTTTGGGCTCCTAGAAACAGAGATGGTTAACTTCACGGCACCCATCCCAATGGAAAATAGCTGCGTGACTGCTGAATCATACACCAATGTACTGTACAAACATGTACATAAATGTATGGAACTAGCCGTACCCAACAGAATCAAGACACTCTCCTCCAAAAAAGGAAAGTCAGTCTGGTGGTCCCCTTCCATTAATAAACTCTACAACAGAAGGAAGAAACTGTTGCAGAAAAAAGTCCCAAGACTGGTAAAACTCCCTTATTAGCCTCAACAAAAAGTTGAGATTCCTCATCAAATCCTCTAAAGCCAGATATGAAGGCAGAATTGCAGCAGACACTAAAAACAATCACAAAGCCTTCTATAGTTATATCAACAACCTCCACGGCAATACCCAGATTTGGTCTGAGTTATTGCACAATGGTACCTCCTATACTGGGCCAACAAATATTGCCAACATTTTTTAAGTGAGAATTTTGGTCAGTCTTTTAAAAAAACTTCTGGTTCAGTATTACATAAAAGAAGTTATTTGAGTGTATCGCTTTAAACACAAGGGATACAGCAATTAATGTAATTACTGACATCTGCCTTAACCTAGTGCTTTGTTTTAAAATGCTTTGAACTAGTGTTGTTGGTTGTCTGAAGAAGTTCTGATATTTATCAGAACGAAAAACGCTGGTGCAGCGTTTTACTTTTATTTTGTGAATAAAGCAGTGTTTTTATAACTTCTGGTATTAAGTACATTGGATTGGACTATAACCTACAGTTACCTGAACTTTTGTACCTGCATGTGCCTAGCCCTTGGAGCTGACTTACCAACATCTTTTTCTAAATATTGCCAACATACTGGCCGACAGATTCAGTGCCAACTTTACCCCCCAAAGGACCAATCACAATACTGGAAGAATGCCAGGCACCCAGCATTACTGCAGCACAGGTTAAAATTGCATTGTCCAAGGCCAAGAATACAGCTTCCATGGGACCTGATAATATCCCTGGATGTGTTCATTACTTCCACTGCTGCTCTGCATTATCCTGCTTTGTAGTCAGAATGGCCTTTTTTGACTATCCTCTGCCTAGCCTAGCTATGCATCATGCAGCTACCATTCTCTGCAAATCCCTGCAGTAAAGCAAATATTGTAACCCTCATCTAAATCCAGTTTATGAATTTGATTGCCCAGAAATACTGTTGCTCTTGTTGGTAAAAGGAGAATCAACATTTCCTGAATCTAGACTGGTAATCAGAGTTATTGTTTCTTGCAATCAGTCTTTATCCTCTTATGCATTTTGATACTAGACTGTAGTAAGGTCATGTACCTAGACAAGATACCCCCACTTTTTTCAGCATATTCTCACACCCTATATAGTTTTGCAGATATAGGTTCATAGGTTCATAGGTAGGTACTAGGCTATCGGCCCTAGGGCCTATATAAGCCTAGCGAAAAAGGTACCCTGGCTTTCGCCACCCAAGAAAATTATTTTCCTGTGCCCCTGTCGAGCAGAGCCACAGAAGTGATCCCTGGAGTGAATTTCCTATTTCCCATCCAATCAAGATTTTTCTTGAAGAGTGCTAATAAGGAGCTTTGTTTGATATAGATAGGTAGTTTGTTCCAGAGTATGGGAAGTCTCTGGGACAGGAATCTATCCTTCTAGTATGTTCTGTTTATTGTGGTCTAAAGGTTTAGGTCCCTAGAGCATGTAGCTCGGAGGGATTGGGATTTCTTTAAGTGGAGCATGTCCAACAGCTCTGGGTTTGACATAGCTTTGTATGTTAGGCAGATGTCACCACTGAGTAGGTGATATGCAATGGAGTAAAGCTGGGGTTTTTTGAGATGTTCTGCATAAGGCATCTGTTTGAGGCTGGTAATCCTCTTTGTTAGGTATTTATGCGGCCTTTCCAGTTGTAGATGTCTTGTGAGGTACATACCAAAAGGGGAGTTGTACTCAATAATGGGTCTAATGAGTGATGAGTAGTGGGGAACAATGACCTCTTTTTTCCTGGATGAGAAACCTTTTGTTATGAGGTGTGCCACGTAGAAGGATTTCCTGACTACTGTGGTGATGTGATTATCAAAGGAGAGACTACTGTCCACCTGTGTCCTAAGGTCTCTTATCATACTTTTTGTGTTAAGTAGACTACCGCCTATGTGGTAGTTCATGGGAACAGTGTTTTTACCAAAGGGGATGATAATGCACTTTCTGGCATTGAGCTTGAGGCCATGGCATTGACACCAGGCATCTGTCTCAGTGAGGCCCTTTTGTAGGATGTCCACATCGTTAGGAGTTTTGATTATGGCTCCTAGTTTGCAGTCATCTGCAAACTTCATTAGCCAAAGACCTCCTGTGTTAGCCTGTACTTCAGAGAAGTAGATACCAAACAGGAGAGGACCCAGGACTGAACCCTGTGGTACTCCACTTGTCACTGGTCTGAAGTCAGATTTGGAGTCTGCTACCTTCACAGTTTGGGCTCTGTCAGTGAGCCAGTTGGCAACCCATCTTGTGACATAGGTTCATAGGTTCATAGGTAGGTATTAGGCTATCTGCCCAAGGGCCTATGTAAGCCTAGCCAACAAGGATCCCTGGCTTACGCCACACAAAAACGTTATTTTCCTGTGCCACTGTTGAGCAGAGACACAGAAGTGATCCCCAGGGTGTATTTTCTATTTCCCATCCACTCATCAAGATTTTTCTAGAAGAGTGCTAATGAAGAACTTTGCTTGACATAGATGGGTAGCCTCTTCCAGAGTATGGGAAGTCTCTGGGACAGGAATCTATCCCTCCAGCATATCCTGTTTATTGTGGTGACAAGGTTTAGGTCCCTAGAGCATGTAGCTCAGAGGGATTGGGATTTCTTTAGGTGTAGCATGTCCAACAGCTCTGGGTTTGACATAGCTTTATATGTTAGGCAGAGATCACCTTGGAGTAGGCGATATGCTACGGAGTAAAGCTGGAGTTTTTTGAGGCGGTCAGTGTAGGGCATTTGTTTGGGGCCAGTAATCCTCTTTGTGAGTTACTTCTGTGGCCTTTCCAGCTACTGCAGATGTCTTGTGAGGCACATTCCAAAAGGGGCGTTGTACTCCAAAATGGGTCAAATGAGTGTCAAGTAGAGGAAAACAATGACCTCTTTTTTCCTGGATGAGAACCCTTTCATGATGAGGTGTGCCATGTAGAAGGACTTCCTGACTACTTTGGCGATGTGACTATCAAAGGAGAGACTACTGTCCACCTGGGTCCCAAGGTCTCTTATCACACATTCAGTGTTAAGTAGATTGCTGCCTATGTGGTAGTTCATGGGCACAGAGTTTTTACCAAAGGGGATGACACTGCACTTTTTGGCATTGAGCTTGAGGCCATGGCTCCGACACCAGGCACCTGTCTCAGCGAGGCCCTTCTGTAGGATGTCCACATCATTTGGGGACTTGACTATAGCTCCTAGTTTGCAGTCATCTGCAGACTTCATTAGCCAGAGGCCTTCTGTGTTAGCCTGTACTTCAGAGAAGTAGATGCCAAACAGGAGAGGTCCCAGGATGGATCCCTGTGGTACTCCACTTGTCACTGCTTTGAAGTCAGATTTGGAGTCTGCAACTTTTACAGTGTGGGTTCTGTCAGTGAGCTAGTCGGCAACCCATTTTGTGATGCAGGGATTTATACCTAGTTTAGTGAGTTTAGCTATACTTCCAGAATTGGGGATGGTGTTGAAAGCCTTGGCGAGGTCAAGACAGGCTGTGTGAACCACCTTAACCTCATCTACGGCTTTGGTGACTGCCTCAAAGAAGTCGATCAGGTTCAGGAGACATGATCTGCCTTTCACAAACCTGAACTGGGTTGGATCCAGAGTTTGGAGGTTACCAATGTCTTTGTTTATGAGTTCCATGATGATACGTTCCATGGCCTTGCAGACCAGGCTCATCAGGCTAATAGATCGATAGTTCCCGGGATCAGTGGTGGCTCCCCCTTTGTGGAGTGGGATAACTGTTGCTGTGCACCATTCAGTGGGCACAAAGCCTGATGTGAGGCTATTATTGAACATGGTGCTTAAGTGGGGAGCCAGTTCGTTCTGAAGTTTGTGTAAAACACAGCCTGGGATGTTGTCCGGCCCCATGGACGCTTTGTTTTTGGCTTTAGAGAGTGCAGCTTTTACCTGTGTAGTTGTGATTACAGGGACTCTACATTCTTCCTGTATAGATATGGGCCCTTTAGGGGGTGGGGGTGGGGTAAAGTTAGCACTGAACCTATCTGCCAGGATGCTGGCAATATCAGTTGGTTCTGTAATTTTCGTGCTGTTGTGCTGTAACTCAGAGCAGATCTGGGTGTTGCTATCGAGATTCTTGACATAGCTATTGAATGCTTTGTGGTTATCCTTAGAATTAATGCCAATTTTGTTTTTGTAGCTAGCTTTGGAGGATCTTATAAGGGATCTCAGCTTCTTACTGAGACTGACCAGGGAGCTCCACCACTCATGGGATTTTACTCTCTTTTGCAAAAGTTTCTTCCTTCTGTTGTACAGTTTGTTTATGGCAGGGGACCACCAGATTGGCTTCCTTTTTTTGGAGGATAGCATCTTGGTTCTGTTTGGGATAGCACAATCCATGCACTCGTGTAAGTGCTTATAGAGTGCATTTGTGTAGGATTCAGCAGTTGTAACTGCATTGTCCATCTGCATGGGTGTCATGAAGTTCACCGCTTCTGTCTTAAGAAGCATGAAGTTGGCTTTGGAGAAATTTTTTACCATGGTTTCCTTAATGGGTGGTAGGGGCAGGATGTGGATATCAAGGGTGATTACCTTATGGTCGGATCAGACCAACGAGGAGTTGACTTCAGGTGTGGAACACCGGTCACTCATGTTGGAAATGACTAGGTCTAGGATATTGTTGCCCCTGGTGGGGGTGTGGATAAGTTGATCCAGGGCATTGGGAGTTTATGAATTCCAGAAAGCGTTGAGCTAAGGAGTTGTTACACGAGTTTTCCCAGTTAATGGTGGGGTAGTTGAAGTCACCCATTATCAGGGTGTTTGTTTGAACCCTAATATTTTCCAGTACATCAAGAAAAGAAGAGTGGGAATCCTGGGGCATGGTGGGGGATCTGTAGCAAGCTACAATTTGGATTGCAGTTTTGCCCAGAGTTAGTTGCACTTGGATAACCTCGGATGCATTATGCTGAGCCTGAAGGTGTGGATATCCTTAATGAATATGGACACACCTCCACCTTTGGTGTTTCAGTCCAGGTTACATGGCCGAAAAGTGTGGTATGAGTTATAGCCTGGTAGTGCAGGGGTACTCTCTGGAGCATTGAACCAGGTCTCAGTCACTGCACAGATATCAATGTTCTCCATTTTAAGGAGTGCCTTGAGTGATGATAGGGATATATATCTAGTTTAGTGAATTTATCTATAATTCCTGAGTGGGGGATGGTGTCAAAAGTCTTGGCGAGACCTAGATATGCTGTGTGAACCACCTTACCCTTGTCTACAGCTTTGGTGACTTCTTCAAAGAAATCTATCAGGTTTAGGAGACATGATCTTCCTTTTACAAACCCAAACTGGGTGGGGTCCAGAGTTTGGAGATTACCAATATCTTTGTTTACAACTTCTATGATGATACATTCCATGGCCTTGCAGACCAGGCTCGTCAGGCCAACTTTGCTGCAGAGTTTCAGGCTTTGCAGTTGCAGTCCTCCTTTATCTATTCATTTATTTGTATTTGTTGAGTGGAGTATAGCACTGATCCACATTGACCTTTTTCAGGCTCTGCCCAAGAGCACTGTCTGGTTAAGTGACTTACACAGTCTGCAAACGGAGGCCAAGGAAAGCAAGTGCTAGACCAGAGGAAGCAGCTCATTCACAACTCATAACCTTACTCCTCTGCACTAACTGACAGACAAAATATGTTCATCCAGCATGGGGTTTGTGCCCCAACTCCAAAATTAATAGTCTCACTCTCTACTTCATGAGGTAGAGCAACATATTTCTATACTGCATCTGTGGAATTTATTCTGCCAAATAAAGTTAATTATGTAGCCAATTTGGATAAATCTGTAGTGTGGAATTTTATAGATGATACTTGTTTATGATTACATCTTGGGAAAATGTATTCATCTTTCTGACACAAGTCTTGCCCATAAACTAAAATGCATCTTTGACCATCTGTTTAGGTTTTTCTTGATCTTCTCCATCATCTCATTCTGACTGGGTTTTGTAATGCCATTATAGACGGGGGATGTTAGTGTAAGAGACATTTATGTTGTCTAGCAACTTCTTGCCTGTACAATTATACATCAATGGCCATAAGACTTTTTTTTTTCTTTGTTCAATTTAGAGTTCAAAACATTTAAGTATTCCTGAATAGCTTGTAATATTGGGAGAACTGAGGGTTTTCTGGTTATAACATAATTTTCTGTGCATATATAGTAATACAAGTCTCAGTGTTATTGTACTGGATACGTTTTTATGTGGTGGACATTTTTGAGTAAACAGAATATGGGCTCTTGAGGTAAGTTAACGAACTATGAAGATAGAGGACATCTCTGTCTGGTCCTACATAATAATTTGAGCATTTGAAACAGGATTCCTTTAATCTTTAATTTAGTGGGTGCAACTTTGTAGTAGAAGCCTATTGTTTGTATAGCTCCAGTTGGAAAATTAAGGAGTTTTAGAAGAATCATAATATAAGGTATTTGCGCATGGTCAAATACCTTAGAAACATCAAGGGCAAATACCACTTCAGAGATTTATCCTTTATAATTACAACATGCAAATAACTAAAGTGTTAAAACCCTAATGCAGCCCCTTTCCTAGATAAAAAATGTTTATGGAAGAACAGAATTCCCACACTGCTGATATACAACTGATGACACAAAGCAGCTAATCATAGGAATCATAGGAAGTTCAAGGCTACCGGGTCTTGTGACCATTACGCCTTGCCAGTCCACATCCTAGTCTGTACTTCCCCTCTCAAGGAAGGCCATGCCCTTCAAGCCCAGGGTGAATTTATAAATACCCATCCAATTATTCAGGTCCCATTTGAAGGAAGATTGTGTATCACACTGCTTTATCTGCAGAGAGAGATTATTCTAAAGGTGATGGAGGTACTGACTAATGAATCTGTTTCTCCACTTTGTTTCACTGATCTGCTGAAAGAGGTTTAGATACGTTCTACTGGTATCTGTGTGACTGTTTAATTTGTGAAAGCACAAGTCCCTAACTGCTTGGAAGGCAAGGCATAGGTCTTCTCTGAGGAGCCTGTAAAAGACAGAAAACGACAGTTGCTTCCAGTGCTTCTAGTCTTTTCTGGTGGCTAAGGGATTTTAAGCCTGTGATCTAAAAAAGACTGACTAGTGTTGAAAGCTTCTTCCTTTTTGCTAACAGAAGATGGTTCATACAGAGAATCAGATTATGATCTGACAGCTAATATGTAGTAATCATAATATAATACTAAACAGTGACATGCTTACACCACTATGGTTTGCCAAGATCAAAAACCAAGCTATGGTAAAATTCTTAGCAAACGAGAAATTTAGAGAAACATTAGAAATAATTGAAAGTTTAGACTTAAAAGAAATAAAATTTGTTAATGATAAATCAGGGGGAAATAGCGATATCAACATTCATAAAGGAGATCCCCAAACAAATAGGAACTGTGAAAATTATGGAGGAATGTCTCAATGCTAACCTTTAAGAATAAGATACTGTCTAAAGTATATAATAACATAATCTATTTAATTGATACCGTATACATGTACCTGAACTATGCAAAAATTACTCAAAGGGAAAGGATTGGAAACTGACTGCAGATTTCTAGAAAATATTATAAATACATATTTTAAAAATGTCAATATACACAATTCTTTATCCATCAGAACTACTATTACTCGCTACTAAATTGTCTTTATTTCATATAGTACTCTCACCATACTGTGAGATATGCAGGCCTGAAGTGGCTGATATTAAGAATATACTCTGTGAATGCCCCAAACGAATCTGGGATTAGTTCTGACCAAACTCATTAGTTTGGCTCTTCTGCTCTCTGACCCAGTGGTACACGTCTTCTAAATATCAAAGTGAAGGAGATACATCACAAAGTTTTAATACACTCATGGCTTTTGCCTTTCTCATCAAATACTATGGGTCTCGAATTAGGTCAGAAGAAATTACTTTGAACTGATATGAATATTTTTTCCTGTATGACCACTTACCCTTCCTTATTTGAAAGGAGAAATAATCTGCTCCAACATCCTGCTGTACAAACGTGTGTGTCATTTTTAATACTTACATTTAGTGTCATTTCCAGCATAAATGTTTGTGCAAGCCTACAATAACTCACCCTTCTCTTTTACTATCAAAGAAAATTTGCCAGCTCTTTTACTAATGCTGTGTAAAAACTAAAACTTAATCAGTTTTATATGTTCTATCAGATAGCCACTGTGCTTAGTTTACTGTGTGTTTTTATCAATGGACATACAAAGGAAGAACACATGACAAATTAGTGTCTACTCTGAAAAAACAACTTTTGTGTCTTTCGGCTTTTCCCGGTTAGGGGTCGCCACAGCGGAACTCCTGTCTGCTAATGATTGGCAGTAGATTTTTATGTAGTGGCTTGCCGGGCCTAACGCACAACCTTCAACGAAGGAATGCCCATTCACACATGTCGCCACACAGAAGACGTTCTAACTGAGAATCGAACGGGCAACGTCTAACTGTGAGGCGACTAAAAAACAACTATATTAGCTAATCCATTAGCTGATTGCTAACTTGATCTTGAAAGGCTTTTTGAAAAAATATTGTCCATTTTAGGCTAACAACTGTGTAATTAATAAATACTGCAAAACGTATGATGATATTTCTCTGCATATTTGACTCACTAAATATGCCTTTAACTTGGCAGAGTCTATCATGTTGTTGTTCATTTAATTTAGAAGTCTTATGGGGAGGATTTGTTAACAGAAACCACAATGCCAGTAACCAATTAAACAGTATTTTAATAAAATAAAGAGTCAAACCTTCTGCACGGTTCCAAGCTTAGTTACCATTTATGTTCACAATAATTAGCGGCGTCATTATTGACTGCCCTCCTAATTGTCATCCTGCACATGATCAGTCAAAGCAAAAATAAACTTGTTAAAAATTTTACAGAATGTCTACAATGCTTTAAAATAATTTTTTTATGTTTAATAAGGTGTTGTATATTTTATTTCACAAATTCAGGCAGCATAACCTGGGCCCAAATTGTACAACAGCCATCCTGGTCACCTCACTATTAACAACCACTGTCTCAGAGACAGCAGAAGAAATGGCATTAAATATGCATTTCACTTTTAAAATATACAGTTTGTCTTCAAAGATTCTGAGTGCTGAGAAAAGATTTGGTGTAACTCAAGATCAGGACCAGCAGCCACCTGTGGGCACAAAGGATGAAATATCTCACCCCATGGTAAGCACTTCAATCCAACCTCTAATCCTAAAAACTGTGACTTAAAGTGATAGTTGAATGCTGTTGTGTAGAAATGAAAAACAAATATCCTTCTTAGTGAACAAAGTTCAACCAAAGACCATTTATACTTCAGCTAGATATGTAACCTGACTTATGAAAAAGTTGGTTAGTAAAGATAAAGTCCCAGCCTGCATGAAGCACAATGTAAACTTTTCTGTTTACAAAAAGTAGCTCAAAACTAGAAATGAGTAACTACAGGTCCATCCCCATTGCATTAGCATGGGAAAAATTATGGAAAGGGTCATATATATGCAAATCATATCCTTTCTTTACTTTAAACATATTTTAACTCATTGCTAACATGGTTTTATGCTTGAGCACAAGGTCATTACTAGCTCAGTCAAACTTACAGATCATTTACCAAAGAATATGGGTGATGAAAATACAACTGAAGTCTTTTAACTTGATCTGAAATAAGGCCCTAGAATGATACTGTAGACCAGGATTCTTCAACTAATGATTCACAGGCCAAACTCAGCTGAAGCACCGATGCAGAACGTTTCTTTGAATAAGAAAGAAAAGCTGTCTCTGAGCCTGTTTCTGGCTCTCTTTCTCAACTTTCTGATTTGTCCATCTTTCATAATTTAAGCAGTTGTTGTTCATATGTTCTGTTCAAGGAATGCACTAGAAGTAATTGTTTTTTGTGAATGTAAAGATAGAAAACTACTAACTTCAGCTTTGCTGCTTCAGACTTCTTGGTTTTTTTTTGTTTTGTTTTTTTTCTTTCTCTATATCCTGGGATCCTGTCATTATGCCAGTTGCTATGACAACATAACCTGCTTGGCACTCAGGAGGTAGGCTGGCTTCTACAGGAATGAGCCAAGTGAGGAAATGGGACATACGGTCTGGTTAAGCAGAGTGAGATGCAGAACAGTTTACTTCTACTTAGTTTTGTAAAACAAAAGGACTTTATTTTGTGAATTTTTTTCTTCAAGCTGAGTCCCCTGTGTTACTGAGTGTGAACAGTAATACTGAGCAGTTTCTGATGATTTGCATTTACAAACTTCCACAGCCGACTAGTGGGAATGTATTGCATTTAGTAGATTTTCTAACCAAATGGACCTGTATTTCGTTTTAGAAACTTTTGGTACACATCATTCTTGCTAAACCTGAAAATTACTTTTGATGTTTATTTGATATTTTGATAGAAATATGGAACTAGATTTACTATTTACATTTACAGCTTTAAAATAACACAGTACAGTAAATAGCTGCAGGTATGAAGTAGTAATGTCTAGTCATAGCCACATCTGATTCTAAACAAACATAAAGAGTTTATGTTTGTTTTTAAATCCACTTTTGGCTATGACTTCATATTTTGCTGTATGACTGCAGCCGTGTACTATACTGTATTATTTTTTTCTGCCTTCAAATAGTACATAAGCCAAAAAAGAACGATTTTTAAAATACTAATTATACTTGTTTTTTTGTCAGCTCATTACTAGTTGATAATTATTTTTACAGCTTTTTTTACATATCTACTCAGTTTGAACTGATAAATAATGAATGGGTGAGTCATTCAGTAAAAAGAATTTCAATATGGCAATTACACTGTAATAATAATTGGAAAAATAAATAAAACAAACTGCCTGATAAAATCTGTGGGTGTAATGTAAAATGTCTGTTATTTAACTAAATGTTTCTCATGACTTGGCAAGTACATTTTTCTTTTATTTATAAGATTGAAGTGCATTGATATTAAAGGCAGACAACTGAACTATCTTTAGCACTGGAAGCAGTTGTATGTACAGTAGAGAGATATCCCACTGTCAGAAATAGTTTTGATTGTGGATAAATTAGTCCAGACACTGGTTTGTGAACCTGAAAAAAACCCCAGCTTGTGCCTTGGGATCAGCACTCTGCCTCATTAGTTATAGCGTATTTAAAGCATGCAGTGCTACTTTGTGTGGGATTACAAAATATAATGGGGTAAAATGATGGTTTCTTCTGTGACGTAATGCTGCCCCAACACTTCCTTCTGGCATATAACAACATTTCTTTTATTTGGAAGGAAACTAAGCAATCATCTGGGTGAGTGATTAAGAAGTACAAAAATGTGTTCATTTTTATTTTACCCTTTACAATTTTGGAAAGTGATTAAGGTATTTTGAATATAAAGGAGTTTGCTCATTTTCTTTTTCACTATTGGCCCAAAAATGCTGATTTTTTTTCTGGCTATTAAAGTGTTATCAGGTTAAAAATCTGCCCCCCCCCCAACAAAAAAGTGTTGAGTACCCCTACTAAATACCATAAAGATGTTGTTGATAGCTTTCTGGACTTAATTCTGTCCACACAGCTACTAACTAGGTGCATAGCTACCTGTCCATGTGTACACAAGGTATCAACCTTTGACACACTGTGGACAATCTTTGGCTGTATGAATAGGAGTCCCTCAAGGGCCTGTTCTTTCACCCACTCTGTTTCTGTTTTTTGTGATTTCTGTGTGAGAGGACAGCAGTGATACCTAAGCCATTTGGTATGCCAGTAATACTATTCTATATACATTTTTTATGACCCCTCTACTTTGCAGATCAAATTACAGGTTTACCTATCCACCCTGCAGCACTGGTTTAAATACAAAAACAGTTTTATGCAATACAAAAGCAAGATTCGATTAGCAACTAAACATGACACATTGATAAAGCACTATTGATTACCCTGAAAAACAATAATGGAAACCTATCTAAGGTGGTGTAATTCTTCAGGTGCCTGGGATACATGTTGAAGAATGACTATTACAAGCAGACCATGCAGACAATGTATGTGTGTATCCTTCATCTACTGTCCATCAGGAGTCATAGTTTGATCATGAGCGCCATTCAGTGTTTGATGTGTAGTATGTGATGATTAGTGGAACACACATTCCAGAAGGATAAGTCTACTAGAAGACAGGCTTAATCATGGCACTTATCCTGCTAATGGCAACATTTTTGCATCAAACCATCTCGATGATCTCTTTCAGGTGGAGGGTAGGCTGTGCAGGATACACTATTGGAGACAGGTTAGTACATGTGTACTTTGAATGTGAAGGCATTATATATCAACATTCCACATTGGTTGGGCTGTTAGCTTTAGAAAACAAAAGCTGTTTGTATCCCTGTGTTTGATAGTTTTCTTTTATGCCTCACGGAACATGCATTAATTAAAAATGTTTTTTTTTGTCAATGAATGTTACTTACAGTTGAAAGGTAGAGTGATGAGAGCATCTTTTGCCCACATTTACACTAACCATTTTATGGGTTATGTTGAAGAACAACTCCTTGATGACACTAGCCACAACATCTATAGCTATGCCATGGATATTTGGAGTAGATATTTGGATGGTTGTTGGCCAGTGTGGACTTTGGGTGTAGACTTTTTGTTTGAGTTTGTTCAATATTCAAATGACAATATACAGGGTTTACAATTCAGTTTGACTCATGATCTAGAAAGATGTCGTTTTTGGTTGCAAACAGGATGCTGGCACCTTATGTTCTTCTCTTTACACAGCACAGTTTCATAAAAAAGTTTTGCTTGATGCGACAAGCTGCCATCCTCTATATGAAATTAGAAATATTCCATATCACAGAATCAAAAGGGTCTCTTCATCTCTTTATGATTATCAATATTTTTCAGATGACCTAACAAAAAGATTTTTTATTAAGGGTTATCACAGAGATGTTATTTTAAAGCCCAACGAGTTGCAGATTCAAAAGACTGGGGGGAGTCTTTTGGAATATTCAGGAAATACAGCAGAAACTTAAAGGGTGATACATTTTCTTCTGTCTTTTGGATGTAATACTAGGATATCATGAGATCTAATCTACAATTTTGGAATATTTTACAGGGTGACAGAGAGGTTGCAGACATTTTATCATCCAAATGTCTTTTCACCTAAAAGTGAGGACAAACAATTGACAATATGTTAAATTATTACAAGAGGTCTATGAACATGACAGTTGAGAGACAAAGCTCTTTGGATGGTACAATATTAAAGGGTTGTGTTCCATGTAGTCATTGTTCTGCTTGTAAGGTTACTACCAATAGTAAACAATTTTCATCTGCGTATACTTCATTGGTTTATGATATCAGTTGTTTAATTTCTTGTGAGTCTGACTGGGTGATCTACTTTATCATATGTTGTTGTTCTGCTTTCTATGTTGGTAAAACTTAGCAATAATGTAATAATCAAGTTCTGAATATCTAAGTGATAGCAAGTATAAATTTACATTAATATATGTAACATTCATCTGTTGTAATTCATAAATCATGACTTTTCGTGGCCATTTGTTTGGTGACTGTTGCTTTTTGTGGGTTATAATATATATATTTCAGTATTTTTTTATTAAATTTATAGGATTTTTTCTTTTCTTTAGTTGTTGATTATGTTATCATTTTAAATGTATATAACTGGCTCCTCATGGTCACGTGAATCGATTGTACTGAGGAAGGCTGTTGCTGAGACCAGTTTCGTTTTTTGACTGAGTGGGATCCTAATAAATCTTATGTGATATTAGGCAAAGATATTCTCATTGTGCGCTGGCATTCCTTATTTTCACATTCATTTGTGGAGCCGTGCACCAGCTGAACAGTATATGCAATGGTTGTTTTTGGATTGATACTACACTGTGCAGCCCAGCTGATCTCATGATTGATAGAGCCTTTTAACCTTCCTAATGTGAGGAAGTTAAATGCTTTTTTTGGATAAGTTTTACATGATCAGGCTCTCTCTTTCCCACAGTGTGCCTGTAGTGCATTATATGGTATTGGTCTCAATACATTTGTTTCATGTTGGGTAAATCTTTAATGATGTCAGTTATGCTGAAGGCATGCATATGGCTTTATCCCTGTGGGCAGGATCTTGGTCCAGCTAGGCCACAAAAGTTTTGTCTTAAGTCACTGGAACTATTTTTTTTTTTTGCAGATTATTTGATCATCTTTGAAAGAAGTAATTTTTTCAACTGTATTTCAACTGTATTAAAAGAGGCCTTGTTAACTTTCAATCTAAAAACAAATGTATCTTCGGTTCCAAACTTCCTTAACAATTACCACCCTGTCTCTAACCACTGTTTTATTTCAACCAGTAGCACTATTAGTATAGCCTATTAAATCCCCTTTGCCTCAGCTCCTTACAGTTTTTCCAGCTCCATCTGGATATTGGGCCTAAGGACAAAAGGTAATTTTAAGGACTCTTTATGCCTAAAGACAGTGAATACTCATACAAGGTAGCCAGAAGTAATCTATTTGGAGTCAATATCTGATAATGCAGTATCAATATTAAGGATAAGTTAAAGTAAAAACAGCCCATAATTTACCACAGAAATTGTCAAAGCATTTGTAAAAAGTATATGGAATTAATCATTGAATTCCAGTACCTCATCACCCTGCCACTAATGGCTGCCTGAGACATTTGTTCAATCAAGAAAGCTATGAAAGCAACAAGAATGGCACACACAACCAACACTGTTAACCCTGATTAGAAATATACATTCTAAATTGCATTTATCAAACTCACATTGAGACAATGGAGTGATGTCAATGCAGAATATTAAAGCTATGAGTTTCCACTAGTAGATGTGAGTTTGATTCTCACAAGTTTTATTTGCCTTTTGTATTAATCTGAGCAAGTCATTTAAGTAGAGATAGTGGTCTTTTGTTACCTTGGAAAAGAATATGTATACCATTTAATACATGCTGATAAACCAGACCATCTAAAGCCATTGGCTACACAAGTAGGTTTTGAAAAGTCACCCACTGAGCATTGTAATACTAGGGATGCGATGAGCGTGTGCCATCAAATTGTTGGTGAGCTCATTGCATCACAAAGCCATATCCCAAGATGGATGCCTCATCAGACCTTCGACTAAAGACAGATTACCAGCAGCATTCTCAGAGGGATGCAAATGAGCAGGTTCACACTCCAAGAAAGATGACAAAGTAGATATGTGACAATGACCAGTCCCAGAGGGAAATGCCCACATTTTTTCATACCCCAGGACAGGTGACAAACTATACTTTTGACAGAGCTTGATGGCTGATCAAAGTAAAACATTAGCCCTCAGCAAGATATTGGTTCTGCAGAGCTTGCAATGGAAGACGCACCCCAAAAGGTATTTCTAGATCACTGATCCAAGGCCAATGGAGACACAAGAATGCTACCTCGAGCAGCTGAGAAGAAACTCTCAAAGACTAAAGTTATAAAGGAGAAACATTATGTTTTCTAATTAAAAAAACTACAGAAATGCTACTAATATAAGTACTGAAAGTGCTACTGCCATAAATAAACATTATTAAGTAATATGATAATGGTGTACAGTAGTATTTTGAAAATCCAAACGGCAGTCATACTTAAAATACAATAATATTTGGAGTTCAAGGTTACTAGCTGAGAAATAGTAATATCAATTCCAGCTAAATTATACTTGCCTTTAATAAAGTAATGTTTAGTGTATAATATTAAGCAATAGCATGCTCATGTTGTCTATTTGCCCTACATCACAATGTAAAAGGTCAGGACTGTAACATATGTGTATATGTGTTCCAGCAGCATGCACTATCTGAGCTACTTTGAATTAAGACCCACTGAACTGCAGCCATGTTCTCTATGTTTAAAATTATAGTTTTGCTATGTAACATATTTTAGAGGAAATATACAACCATGATATAGGTTCTTTTGACCATCAAAAGTGCATTCACCTATATATATGGACTTTCAATTGAGTATGAGTATCCTGATTTTATAATGACCTACTAATAAATTTCCATATTGGCTTAATGCTTAGACCTAGAAACAAGACTACATTAAGCCATAATATAGCAAGGGAAGCAGAAGTAAGGACAATCAGTACATCAATCATCCTTTCAATAACAACAAACTGATCAATACATAATCTACACCTTAAATTTACCAATTATAGAGTAAAATGTGAAAAAAGCTTTATGAATGGAGGAGTTATGCATGTAATGTGCCATGGTTCGGCCGTGGCTAAATGTGTGGGAAAGACTTGTATATCGTTTGGATTTTTGCAAGGAGAAATTAGTGGGGCTGACAAGAATATAATGTGGCAGAAGATTCCTGCTGCTCCTAAATGGTACTGGGATGCAGCCAAGTGACATGCATCATTTTCATTAGGAATCTGTGACTAGCTGCATTGTAGCTGTGAATAAATGACAGTGCAACATGTAGAGGCCCATAAAAAATCAAATATATCCACTGTGCCTATAATTTACTTCTGCTTGGCTGTCCAATATAACAAGAATAAATGTGAAAAATTAAATCACAAACCACAGTAAAATAAAACTGGAAAAATGATACAGGGAAAAGCATAGTAAACACACAATGGCATGAAAACCTTCATAAAGACTAAAGAGTCTGCTAATACCTTCTTTTCACTTGGGGGAGTTTGACTCCTTCAGTCCCACAATAAATACATAAAGGGAGCATTCAAGGATACCCACCTCTATTTTACATGGTGCACATTACCTTGGAGCAAGCTAGTAAGATATGCAGTTGCTTAGTGACCTCAGCTTGCATCCCCACTGAAGAAGACAGCTACCAAAATCCTTTCCTATTCAAAGCATATCATATTTAGAGGGCACCTGCACCTCCCAGGTAGCCACCGATAAAGCATTTAGGTACATTTCAATGATGGTGTACCCAATCACTGATCCTACCACAAGCAGCCACCAGTGAAAAACTAAGGTACATTTCAATGATCCTATACGCAATCACTGATCCTGCCACAAGCAGCCAACAGTGGAGCACTAAGGTACACTTCAATGATCCTGTACACAATCACTGATCCTACCTCAAGCAGCCATCAGTGAAACACTTAGGTACATTTCAATGATCCTGTACACAATCACTGATCCCGCCACAAGCAGCCACCACTGGACCACTAAGGTACATTTCAGGGAACTTGCACACATTCACTGATTTATTTTAATAGGTGTCTGGCCAGGATGTTAAGAAGAAAGTTGTGCCATCAACAGTAAATTCTATATATAACATCTACCAGATTAGACAGGGTATAAAAGGATAAAGCAGAAGCCAGGATTCCTGTAGTATTGGGTATTATATATTGTGCAAACTGAAGAAGCCCAGATTTGGTATAATGAAGACATGAAGATGTATAGACTTGGTATAGTGCAAATGTTGATACCTTGGAAAATCAAGCTATCTCATATGTCAAATGAAATATCATTCCTTGGTAATTCTTACTGAACCTCATACAGCCTATGGAGCTGTACATGAAAAGGCCCCTATAAAATACTGAGTGTGACTGTTTGCAATCCAGGCACCTAGAAAGTCACTTTTATAGATAATAGTAAGCACTTTATGTATGAATGTAACATGGTTTACTATTTGCTGATGTAAACCATCAGTTCTGGGAAGGAGGGTGTGTAAATGATTATTCTTCACTCTAGTAGAGTGTTATAGTTACAAACATTGTACATGTTTCAAAATAACCAATGTTCCACAATATATGCTTTGTTTTCAATAGCTGGTTTAGAAGTGACTGTTTTTTTTTTTTTTTTTTTTTGTATTACAGGCCATAGTGCAGGATTTATCAGGTAAAGCAGCAAGCCTGTTGATGTAAAAATGTAAAAAAAAAATGCTCTGTTATAACAACTAGATTGTCCGTAATATAGACAACTGCAATAATTCCCTCCATAAGTCCCTTGGTCATTGGATAATTAGTAATTCCATCAAAATCATGATGGATGCGTTTTTTTTTTTGTTTTTTTTTAAAGAATGAAAAAGCCTTTTTGACACTGAAATCTCAGTTATGATCATCTGAGTCAACATACTGCCCTGTGGCTCTATGGTAAGATCTCTCTGCCTTTCAGCCCCAGGGTCTGGGCTTTAATCCTCACTTCCAGTCACTGGCTGGCCCTTTGCATGTGCTTCTTGTGTCTGTGTTGTTTTCTCATAGTATTCGGCTTTCTTCATACCTCACAAAAATGCAGACTGATTGGCTACGCTAGCATTGCTACCTCATAGTGCTTGGTTTTCTGGTGGGTTCCAGCAGGGGTGCCTCATCTGTGGAGTCTGTATGTTTTCTCTGCATACATATGGGTTTCCACCAGAGTTTCTCATTTCTTCCCATTTCCCAAAGATGTAATCATCTTTGAATCAACAATCCCCTAAATTGCTGATAGTTATGAGCGAGTGTGTGTGTGTGTGTGTGTGTGTGTGTGTGTGTGTGTGTGTGTGTGTGTGTTCAAGCCTGCGTGTGTGTGCTGATCCATCAGTACATGTACATGTCTGTGTGTCTGTGCATGTGTGCAAGTGAATCTTGTGATGAACTGGTGTATTGAACAGAAGTATTTCTCTGCGCTATGCCAATTGCTTTCTGGTATAGGCTCCAGCTTGCATACAAACTGAACAGGATCAAGTAGGTATCAGAACATGACTGAATGGATGAAGCAGAAACAAAATGAGGCTTCCTACTATATTACTGAGTGTGAACTCATCACACCTGACAATCATCAAACAATCTTTTTTTTTTTTTTTTTAATTTGACCCTGGATTTAATAGGAAACTGTGCCTTCCCATAAACCCATAATTTACACAACCATAGTCTAGTTTATACTACCTATGGGAAAGCAGAGAAGCACCACTAAGAGCAATGGTTCATTTCTCTGATTGTAGGATATGATGAATTTGCACTTCTTAAGTCATTTGGTTTTTAAAAAAAATGTGGAGGCAAACTTCTGGAAGACAGCTACTATCTCAGATGCCCACCAAGCCTTTTGATACAAATGGAAAAGCAAATAGCCAGCCAGCAACAAAGACATTGGAAAGAACTGCCTTACTTGAGATTTTAACCTAAGTTCTGCATTATAATGTATATTAGATTAATCATTCCAGATAGTGCTGACAATTTCTTTCCATTAGAATGTGTGTAGTAACCATGGACGCAACAGCTAAGACAGTCTCCACTGTAGTAAGTCTGGAAAACAAAGTAGAATTATGATCTTTTTCTAAGCAGAACATCTTTAATATACAGTATGTTTAATATAAATTAAAGTAGGTCAGACATCAGAAAATATAAAATCTGTTTGTTCCTTTAAGAAGATTCATACTTACTGAAACCATTGTACCAACTTTTCTTTGTATTTGTCATTCATTTCTTAACTGGATAAGTCAATAAGGTATAAATGTGTCTTCTCCAGTGTGACCCAAAAACAATGTATGGTTAAATGATTTCATTAGAGTCTTCTAGTTTTTTTTTATGGAGAGTGAGGGACTCAAGGCAAACCTTGCAGACTTTATTTTTTTGCTAAAACTGCCAGGGATTTAGCATCCCACAGATGGCTGGAGCAGAAACATATTGTTTTAATTCTTTTTTTTTTTTTTTCATTTTTTGCCAGCTCTGTCCAGTTCCATGTAACGCAAATTCCCAGGGGATCCTCATCTTCCTGGAACATGCTGCTGTATTAACTGACAGGGATCAGCAGCCAAGCCACTGTTAAATGATCATTGATCAGTGTAACAGTGACTAGGTCCAAGGCAGCAGCACATGCAAAATGGACACTCTGGAGAGCAAAAGCATCAGTGTAACCAGAGATTGATTTCTTCCCCTTGTAGCAATGAGGTAGGTTGCGCAGTGGTACAGCATTATCAAGCATGGGTTTCTGCCTCGTGAGTTCCAGGTACTGATATGTGGTGCTGTCTTGTAGCCGCTGTTAGATGACTCTTCATTGCTGACCCTATGCTAACCCTCTCAATAGGGAATGAGAGTTTCCAAAGGATGGTATTTTTAAATACATTTCCCCAGCAAAGCATAATTTGGCAATACAGCAGCTTACGTTATAGCTATAAGTCCCAGGATTCATCCCTGACCTCTTGTTATTGTCTGTGTGGAGTTTGCATGTTCTTCCCTTGTCTGCATGAGTTTTGTCAGGGTTCCTTTGTTTTCTCTCCCTTTCAAAAACATACTTGTTGATTGGCACGTCTAAACTCTCCATACATATTACATTTGCCCTTGAACCTGTGCCCAAATCAAGGGCAGAGATAGATTAGTTTACTTACCAGCAAACAAAGGAATCAAAATGACATTAGATGTCATGGCCTGAATCATCTCCTAAACTGACATCACTGTCATCTTTAGTAGAGATCTAGCGCCTTCACTGTCTGGGTCACCAAAACAATAAACAAGAGAAAAGTTATGGATGCAGCTTACTAGGTTTTTAGATAACAGCTAATACTGTCCCACACAAAAGATTAATATGTTAATTATTAAAATGTTAACTAAATTCAGAGTAGATCCCAGGATGGTACCTTATCTTAACAGGTCACAAAGCATAATAGTAAATGAAATCCACAGTACAACAATCTGAGTTACTAGTAGCATATTACAGGGTTCAATTTTATGGCCAGTCATTTTCAATGTCTATATAAGTGACATAGAACAAGCACTGGAGGGAACATACATCTTTGCAAATGTAATAAAAATCTACAACTGTATTAATGCAGGAGGTAGGACAGATACACTAAAAACGAGTTTTGCAAGGCCAGAGCAAAGGTCAAATGTGTGACAGCTAGCAAAGTTGTTTTTATTACATTTGTATTTTGATGGAACGGCCCTTTGGTAAAGCTGGGCCTGTGTTAATACCATAACTCCGAGATATTGAAGGGAGTAGAAGATAACTTTGCTGAAAGTAAAATTCCAATGTCAGAAAACATAGCGGGAGTAGAGCTACTGATACTAACAAAAATGATAAGGATCCTTGAACAATTATATCAGAAGAGCTAAAGGTGAGCAGTTAATGTGAGAAAACAGCAAGGAAGGTAGATATATTCTGGAATGTATATGAATAGGCAATAAGAGAGGTGGCGAAGGCTAAGGATAAGGCGTATGAAGAGTTGTATAAAAGGCTGGACACTAAGGAGGGAGAAAAGGACCTGTACCGATTGGCTAGACAGAGGGACCGAGCTAGGAAAGATGTGAAGCAGGTAAAGGTGATAAAGGATAATGAGGGAAATGTACTCACAAGCGAGGAGAGTGTGTTGAGGAGATGGAAAGAGTACTTTGAGGGGATGATGAATGAAGAGAATGAGAGGGAGAGAAGGTTGGATGATGTGTGGATAGTGAATCATGAAGTGCAGTGGATTAGCAAGGAGGAAGTAAGGTGTTTAGGTGAAATGGCAGTGGAGTTTTTAACTAGATTGTTTAATGAAATCTTGGAAAGTGAGAGGATGCCTGAGAAATGGAGAAAAAGTGTTTTGGTATCGATTTTTAAGAATAAGGGTGATGTGCAGAGCTGTAGTAACTACAGAGGGATTAAATTGATCAGTCACAGCGTGAAGTCATGGGAAAGAGTACCAGAAGCTAGGTTAAGAAGGGAGGTAAAGATTAGTGATCAGCAGTATGGTTTCATGCCAGGAAAGAGCACTACAGGTGCGATGTTTTCTCTGAGAGTGTTGATGGAGTAGTACAGAGAAGGTCGGAAGGAGTTGCATTGTGTCTTTGTGGACTTAGAGAAAGCATATGACAGGGTGCCTGGAGAGGAGTTATGGTACTGTATGAGGAAGTCGGGCGTGTCAGAGAATGTATGTAAGAGTGGTACAGGATATGTATGAGGGTAGTGTGACAGCGGTGAGGTCTGCGGTGGGAGTGATGGATGTGTTTAAGGTGGAGGTGGGATTACATCAAGGATCAGCTCTGAGCCCTTTCTTATTTGCAGTGGTGATGGACAGGTTAACAGATGAGATCAGACAGGAGTCCCTGTGGACTATGATGTTTGCAGATGACATGGTGATATGTAGTGAGAGTAGGGAACAGGTTGAAGTGACCCTGGAGGGGTGGACATATGCTCTAGAGAGAAGAGGAATGAAGGTCAGCAGGATTAAGGCAGAATATATGTGTGTGAATGAGAAGGAGGATAGAAGAATGGTGAAGATGCAGGGCGTAGAGGTGGCGAAGGTGGATGAGTTTAAATACTTGGGATCAACAGTACAGAGTAATGATGAGTGTGGAAGAGAGGTGAAGAAGAGAGTACAGGCAGGATGGAGTGGGTGGAGAAGAGTGTCAGGAGTGATTTGTGACAGACGAGTACCAGTAAGAGTGAAAGGGAAGGTCTACAAGAGGGTAGTGAGACCAGCTATGTTATATGGGTTGGAGACAGTGGCACTGACAAAAAGGCAGGTGGCAGAGGTAAAGATGTTAAGATTTGCACTGGGTGTGACGAGGATGGACAGGATTAGAAATAAGTATATTAGAGGGTCAGACTAGGTTGGAAGGTTTGGAGACAAAGCCAGAGAGGCACAAGAATCTGGTAGTCTATTGGCCATTTTGGGCCAATTTCTAGCTCTTTCAAATCCCCCTGTATAAAACCCGCTTTGGCTAGGTTTTTGCACTTGTTACTACTCAGCCAAGCTCCTCGTGGTCCTGCAAAGTGGTGCTAGCAGCAGAGAGGCTAAAAGAGTGACTGCTAACCTGATAAAAGTGTTTTTTCCTGCTACTACCTGGGTGAACTGTTTTAAACTGTTTAAAGTTGTTTTTGCACCTGCACTTTTAAAGTTTGTCCTGTTTGTTGCATTTACCTGCTGAGGCTACACACTCAAATGTGCTAGCCTGTGTTACATGTTTACTGCATTTTCCTGCTATTTGTTGAAAAAAAGAAAAAAAAAAATTAGCCTTGTTTCCCGTCTTTCCTGACCTATAGTAGTCCAAATACAGGCTTTGCTGTATTCTGGACTTTTGGAAAGTTCCTGTGTTGCCAATTTCCTTTCTTGGATAGAGGGAGGTTTCTTTGTTCACCAGTGGCAGTGGGGAACTTAGACCAGCCTATCTATCCCTCGAGGAGTGTTCCCAGCACAAGAATCTGGTAGTCTATTGGCCATTTTGGGCCAATTTCTAGCTCTTTCAAGTCCCCCTGTATAAAACCCGCTTTGGCGAGGTTTTTGCGCTTGTTACTACTCAGCCAAGCTCCTTTTGGTCCGGCAGAGTGGTGCTAGCAGCAGAGAGGCCAAAAGAGCGACTGCTAACCTGATAAAAGTGTTTTTTCCTGCTACTACCTGGGCGACTGTCCGATCTAGCTAAACTGCAAATATTTCTGCTTCTTGAACTGTTTTAAACTGTCTAAAGTTGTTTTTGCACCTGCACTTTTAAAGTTTGTCCTGTTTGTTGCATTTACTTGTTGAGGCTACACACTCAAGTGCGCTAGCCTGTGTTACATATTTATTGCAATTTCCTGCTGTTTGTTGCAAAAAAGAAAAAAAAAAAAGTTGTCCTTGTTTCCCATCTTTCCTGACCTAGAGTAGTCCAAATACAGGCTTTGCTGTATTCTGGACTTTTGGAAAGTTCCTGTGTTGCCATTTCCGTTCTTGGATAGAGGGAGGCTTCTTTGTTCACCAGTGGCAGTGGGGAGCTTGGAGCAGCCTATCTGTCCCTGGAGGAGTGTTCCCAGCACAGGAATCTGGTAGTCTGTTGGCTGTTTTGGGCCAATTTCTAGCTCTTTTAAGTCCGCCTGTATAAAACCCGCTGTAGTGCGGCTTTGCGTGATTTTGTGCATAGCGCGGCATCGAGCAGCGCCACTTATTTGGGTTTGAGCCTTGGAACTGATCTAGTTCTCATAATAAACACCCTATTCCTTCGCTAAAGCCTAGCACTTGCTCACTAAAGCAATTATATAAGTCAGCACTAAAAAATTAAAAGCACTACACCCTCACAAACTCCCCTTGAGTAACTTGTTCCCCATTGGCCCTTTTTTCAATTATAAAGGAATTCCCAATACTATTCTAGCATGTCCAAAGGTCAGTTGTCAATCTCCTCTCTGGTCCAGCTGGTGAACCTGGGAATCTTGAGGCAATGTTACAACTGCCTCATGTACACAGACAACCCTCTCCTCCTCCCAACAAATTCCAACACATGTGAGAAATGCAACCATAGAGCCAAACTGGAGGCTAAGCTCTCTCAACTCAGTACTGGTGTAACCAGTCAGGAGGAGAAGGAAACCACACTCACTACAATTCCAGTCTCACATAGACCTACCACGACAGCAAACCAAACACATAAACACACAAAAACATACTTGGAGGCTCTAAATAAAAATCTGCCTAAGCAGCAGAGACCTCCAAAGCAGACACCCAAGCAACCACTACCCCAAAACAAAACACGTGCAACACATAGCTCACAAAGCCAGTGTGCCGAACAGTCACAGCCCTTAAGGCTAAACAACACACCTGATACACTTGTAATAGGTGACTCTATCATCAGGCACACTGACGTCCCGCTCACCAGGCTGAACAAGGAGAAGGTCACGGTGAGCTGCCTATCAGGTGCTAGGATCCGCCACATAACACAAGCACTCAGGTCACTCCAAGGCAAGTACAAATATGACTCAGTCATTGTCCATGCTGGTGTGAATGACCTGAGATGTACCTCCCTGGACTACATGAAAAGAGACATAGAGGAGCTCTCTGAGCATGTAGCCCAGGCCGGTATGACCCTGACCTTGAGTAGCATCTTACCCTCACCAAGAATTATGCCACAGTATGAAGACAAGATTATCAATTGGCTTAAGTATTGGTGTCATTCAAAGGGGATCCAATGCCTGTCAGCCTGGGATGACATGCTCAACAAGCCACGATGCTTCGCTAGGGACGGCTTGCACCTGTCACCCCTGGGTTTTTGGATATTGGCAAAGGCTCTTGCTACCCCCATAGTGCTTTTTTTAGGCAAGGCTCAAAAGACAAACCCACCTCCATAGGTATCACAAGGGATAAGAAACTAAGAGTAATGCTACTCAACGCCAGAAGTCTAAACCTCAAGATGCATGCACTCGAAACTCTCCTTAGCATGGAGAACATCGATATCTGTGCAGTAACAGAAACCTGGTTCAAGGCTCTCGAGAGCACCCCAGCACTACCAGGTTATACCTCATACCATGCTTTTCAGGCCCAAAACTTGGACCGAACCACAAAAGGAGGGGGAGTATCAATATTCGTCAAAGATACCCACACCTCCAGGTTGGTGGCACAGCACGAAGCATCAGAGACTATCCATGTGCAACTAACAGTAGGTAAAACTGCCTTCCAGTTTATAGCCTGCTACAGACCACCCCCCCAAACCCAGGAACCCCACTCGGCCTTCCTGAGAACACTGGAAAATATGAAGGTCTCTCCAAACACCATTATATTGGGTGACTTCAACTACCCAACCATAGACTGGGAGCATTACTCTAGCTCCAACACCCTAGCCCAAAGGTTCCTAGAATTTATAAACTCAAATGTTATAGAACAACTTGTTACCACTCCCACAAGAGGGGAAAACATACTGGACCTGATCATCACCAACATGGGGACTCTATGCTCCAGACCAGAAGTGTATCCCTCACTGGTAAGATCAGACCATAAACTAATCTCACTGGATATTCACATCCCGACCCCACCCCATGCCCAGAAAACCACAGTGAAAAACTTCTCTAAAGCAAATTTCATACTCCTCAAAACCGAGGCGGAATCCTTCAAAGCCCCCGGGCCTGTGGATAATACGGCCCAGACCACAAAATCCTTTATAAACGCATTCTATGAACACCTTCAGGAATGCATGGATCATGCAATCCCAAATAAAACCAAGACCCAATCCTCCAAAGGCAGACGTCCTGTCTGGTGGACCCCAGCCATAAACAAACTATACAATAGAAGGAGGAAGCTACTACATGACAGAGCAAAATCCCAAAAAGGGAAGGCATCTCTGATCAGTATTAGCAAAAAAACTACGGGCACTCAAAATCGTCTAAGGCCAGCTTCGAGAGAAAAATTGCACAGGACACTAAAGATAATCACAAGGCTGTCTTTAGTTATGTTAGGAACCTGGGTGGGAATTCCCACATATGCTCAGAATTAGTCCAAAATGACAAAAAATACATCGAACCCACAGACATTGCCAACATCCTAGCTGACAGATTCAGCACAAACTTCTCCCCCCCTCCTCATCAAAAGGGCTAATATCTATCCCAGCAGAGTGCTGCCCCCCTGACATCTCAGATGCTCAGGTAAGAGCTGCCCTCTCCAAAGCAAGAAACACAGCATCAATGGGACCAGACGGTGTCCCAGGCTGCGTCCTACATGAACTCCAAGAAGAGCTAAACCCAAACCTAAAACTACTGTTCAATCTCAGCCTTACTACAGGATATGTACCCAAGGAGTGGTGTACAGCAACAGTGGTCCCTCTCCACAAAGGTGGTGCCTCAACGGATCCTGGAAACTATCGCCCCATAAGTCTCACTAGCTTGGTCTGCAAAGCTATGGAAAGGATCATCATGGACCTTATAAATAAAGATATTGGGGACCTACAGACACTGGATCCTACCCAGTTCGGCTTTGTTAAGGGCAGATCCTGCCTCTTAAACCTGGTCAATTTCTTTCAAACAGTCACCAAGGCCATTGACAAGGGGAAGGTGGTCCACACAGCCTACCTGGACCTCACAAAAGCCTTCGATACAATACCCCACTCGGGCATTATAGATAAGCTCACCAGCTTAAATATAAACCCCTATGTCACTAGATGGGTTGCAAACTGGCACAAGGACAGAACCCACATGGTTAGAATTGCTGGAGCCATGTCAGACTCCAAACCAGTTACAAGTGGCGTCCCACAAGGCTCAGTCTTGGGACCTCTCTTATTCGGTATATATTTCTCGGAGGTACAGGCCAACATGGAAGGACTGTGGCTGACCAAGTTCGCAGATGACTGCAAACTGGGTGCCATAATAGACTCTCCAGCCGACACAAGCATCCTCCAAAAGGGCCTCATAGAAACAGACAACTGGTGCCAGAGCCATGGCCTCAAGCTAAACGCCAAAAAGTGTATAGTCATCCCCTTTGGCAAAAATAAAGTGCCCACAAATTACCACATAGGTGGTAATCCATTAAGTACAGAAGAAGTAATTAGGGACCTGGGGACCCAAGTTGATAGCAATCTCTCATTTGACAACCACGTGGCCAAAGTGGTTAGAAAAACTTTTTATATAGCCCACCTAATCATGAAGGGATTCACATCTAGATCAGGGGAGGTCATCATGCCTATTTACTCATCCCTCGTCAGGCCCATAATTGAGCACAATGCCCCTTTTGGGATGTACCTTACCAGACACCTGCAGCAACTGGAAAGACCCCAAAAGTACCTCACCAAGTGGATCAAGGGGCTCAAACAGATGCCGTATGCTGCCCGGTTAAAGAAACTCCAGCTCTACTCAGTGGCATACCACCTGCTCAGAGGCGATCTGTGCCTGACATATAAAGCCATGTCCAACCCGGAATTAATGGACATGCTGCACCTCAGAAAATCCAAATCCCATCGAGCTACGCGCTCGAGGGACTTAAACCTCTGCACTAAAATAAATAGGACATACTGGAGGGACAGATTCATAACCCAGAGGTTCCTTTCACTCTGGAATAAAATACCAGTCCAGGTTAGGCAGAGTCCCTCATTGACTCTCTTCAAGAGGAATCTTGATGAGTGGATGGGAGATCGTAGGTTTACCCCGGGTATCACTTCTGTGTCACTGTTAGACAGAGGCACAGTATACTAACCTCGAAAAAGGGCATAGCAAAATTAATTTAAAATGGGTGGCGAAAGCCATACACACTCTGGCTAGGCTTATAAATGCCCTAGGGCAGATAGCCTAGTATGAACCTATGAACCTATTACGTTGGTTTGGACATGTGCTGAGGAGAGATGCTGAGTATATTGGGGAAAAGATGCTAAGGATGAAGCTGCCAGTTAACAGGAAAAGAGGAAGGCTGAGATAAGGTTTATGGATGTGGTGAGAGAGAGGACATGCAGGTGGTTGGTGTGACAGAGCAAGATGCAGTGGACATGAAGAAATGTGAACGGATGATCCACTGTGGCGACCCCTAACAGGAGCAGCCGAAAGAAGAAGAAGAAGAAACAGGCAATAAAAAGTAATTCTTCTGAGCAAAATGTGTCACTTGAAAACGACCTCTATAAATTATAGACAGAAATGAATCTTTGCAAAGAAAGTAACAGAAATGGAAAAGAGGGCAGTGGCTATACCAGAAGAGATATAAAGAGGGGTGATTGGAGCTATATATATGCACCACGGAGGAAAGGTTGTAGAGAATAAAAACACTGCGGGAACAATACGTACCTCAGGAGCATAAGAAGTGCAATAAATGCCATCTTTCAGAAGAAGAAATGGAAATGAAAAAGATGCTAAAGTCATAACATCAAAACAGAAGGTAGAATTCAAGAATTTAAAGGATACAGGAAGAAAAAGGAAACTGCGTAATAAGGAATTACAGCATTTGGTAGATGGAATGTGGACAGGCTGTGGGCCACGTCATTCTCAGATGGTGATAAACATAACAGTGCTACTGTATAATTTTGTTTTCTAATTTATTTATTTCAAATGCCCAGCAAGCATCTCTGTTTCTGACTGATCCTTTATTTTGTGGTAATAAGCAAGCATCTACATTAATGGCCAAAGTCACAAAAGAGTTGTCATCCTCTTTAAATAAATTTAGACAACGATTTCACAAAATGAAATATACCTTAGCAGTTTAATTTCTATGTCAAAGTCCCTACATATAAATAAATGAGTCACAGAAGCTGTTAATGAGTCATGGAAGTTGTTGAAAAAATGCCATGCTATGAAGCAGCCAGAATTCACTCTATAAAGTTCATGGGCAGAGATTTTTGCATACTGTTAATTATTGTCCATATCGTGTGATTAGTGTTTCCTCCCAGTTTTATGTTGACTGGCTCAGAAGCAGTCAAACTTTAAGCTACTTTAAAGTAACTGAATGCTGGTCAGAAATAGAAAATAACTGACATCACTGTAGACAAGCTGTAACTTGTTGCTTCATAATCCTAGTCATTGCAAATATTGAAGGAATAATGTATTCTACATGTTTTATACCAGACACGAAGAACAATTCCCTGATCTTTCAGAAGGTTCTAGCTTCTTGTTACTACCAATGCAGTCTGTGCTAGACTTCTAAAGCTTTGGATAAATTTAGTTTTGGAATGTTTCTCTTCTGGTCCTCATATACAAAATGCATAATCTCATCTCATTGCACTTGTAATTAATGGCAACCTGTTGGTATGGTGATAGTTCCTGGGGACCACTACATATCACAAGAGAGAGTCACAGCAGTTTTATTAAAGGACACTCCACAAAAATATCAAGATTTTCTTATCACATGGTGCTTTTTCTTCCCTTTAATTTAGCCCCAAATGTGCCACATAAAATATGTAATTTAAGTATTACTTCTTTTTGATTTCTGTCAGAAACTGTTTCTGTATACACCAGTGTGAATTTTTGTAACATACAACACTGACATAGTGCATATTTTCATTTGCTGACACATTGTTTATATCACCAGGTAGGCAGGGAGAGACGGTTATATCTCAGACTTTAATAAGCATAAGAAAATAAAGAAATCAGGCAAGTAGATGAGTCCTTCAGTGCATACGTTATCTGTCACAGATGACTGGCTTTAAAAGGCCGTATAAGAAAAACTGGCTTGAAACTACAATTCTGAGATAAAAATACTAAGATACCTGTATAAGAGATGGCCACTTGGATCAAGGCAGGTTCTAATATGTCAAATGATTATTACTTGGTGAATTGGATCAGATGGCTGCAGTACTGTCTGGACAGATTCAGAAGACGTAACTGTATAGTGATGATGTCTTAGGAATGTCCAGCCAATTCTACTGTGCAGGATAATTTAGATACTCTTCTATATGCTTGGAGAGGTTTATGGCATGGAGTTTGAAATGACCCTGTTCAAGACCTCAACAGCTGAAGAAATGGCAAGGAACTGTAGCCAAAAGGCAGTTGGTACTTGACCATGGTAGTAATCCTAGAACATGCTGGTGGCTATAGTAAGAGAAACTAAGAGGTTAAGGAGCCAGGGATTTGGTGTAATGCTCCAGAATTGGTGGGGGGGGGGGGGGGGCTGGACTTGATTGATTGCCACTGACATACCAAAGACTGAGCTTATTCACAGCTGGGAGGTAAAACTGCTCAGAGACTAATTTGGATTTCCTTGTTTATAATTTACATATTTATATTGTTTCTTGTTTTTTTGCACTTGCTATATTGCAGTTTAGTTTATTTTAAATGTATGGTTTTACTTCAAATTTGTCTTTTCTTGATGTTGTAAAAAAGGTCTTAGACGACATAGCAAACGTGTGTTGCGCTCTTTGATTGGAAAGAGGTTAGATGAATCTGAACTGACGCAAAAACTGAAGTGTAGCATTCTTATTTAAAGTGAGCACAACAGGCAAGGTTTTATCACTGAGAGCTGACAGGTAAAGCTGCTCTGTGACTATTTGAAGATGTTTGCCATCTGACTACCCTGTCCCACCTGTGGTTTAAATCCCTGTGATGCTTATGTTGTCTTTCCCTTATGACATTAGAAAATCTGCCTCCTCCAAGTCTTATTTAATTTCCTCATATTATACAACAATATGTGATCCTAATGGGAGGGCACTCTGCTTAAAAGAATAAAACTTCAGTTATCTTCCCTTTCATGACTTCCTACCCAGTAGGTTAATATTGCAATTCCTGCACCATTAATTTCCTTTTCTAGCTAACTTTTAAAAACTGCAGCACCTGAGAAGAGACTACCAATCACTGGAGAGCCTGAAAGCTGCTTCTTGGTATCCAGCTGGGGACTAATGCTGCTTTTTTTTTGTGCTGCTGGTGAGAGAACATAGAGGAACATTAATTTTTAGCATTTACAGACATCTGGGATTTTGAGTGAGAGAAGGAGCAGATTGGGTGGAGTGTGAGAGACTTTCAAATTTGATCTGGTTGCCATTTCTGCAGGAACCTCGTCAGTGTAAATTTTGGACAGTTACACTGATCTGCACTATATAATGCTGACCTGCTAAATGCACTAATCAAGATCTCTCCCAACAGAAGACTACAACAAGCCTACAGACCCTTACAGCGGGGTGACATTAATGATTATACCTCTCAACTATCCAGATTTTCACAGAATGTCCTAACTTTTGCCTCTAAATTTCAGTCTGTTCCTCATAAATTTTTTTCTGGCAAATCATTGGGATGATCTGAGGAATGAAATCACTAAATAATGACATGCATTTGAGTTGCAGACATCATGCCCTTTATAAAATGCATTTTAGCACAAGCCCTGTTATTCTAGCTATGTTCTAGGTTTATAAGAGCAATATTTAAAATCTGTCCCTATTTTTGAGCCTTTGTCCTCCCATTACGTTGGGCTCTGTCCAGATTTCTTGGGCTACGAGGTTGAGAGGTATGCTACTGATCACCAGAGAACCTGCGACTCACCTCTCAGGAACCAGCATGGGATTAGTGCTGCTGTTTTGTCCTGTTCAGAGATGGAACAAGGAAAAGACTGATTTTGATCTGTATGCAGCTGTGGTAAGACCAGTACTAGCAACAGTCAATGAGAAACCAATAGGATAATCACTACTCTTTCCCATTCTTGGCAACACTTGCTTAACTCCAGTAAGACCTACATTTGCTTATTTCATCATGGAATCACAGCTTGCTCATAACTTTTCCATTGCCAGTCAATTAACTATAGGAGTTTTAATGTAGTATAGCAGCTACTCAATGTTCACTGACATCCCTTTACTTCTGGGCCACTCTGATTTCAAATGCATGAGATTTAAATAATTAGTTTGGAAGCTCGTTTCTTCAAACATTCAGTGACAGTAAACATCAGCTTAACACCCTCCCAGCATATGTTGGGTGACTAAATAATCCCTAACTAAGCCTCAAATGCCCCCATGTAAAAAACCTCAGCTACCCAGGGACTCACACTTATCTCTAATCACACCTTCTCTCACATATACCTCTACTATAATCAGACAAACTATAAGCTAGCTCTGTTAAGGTCACATAGGCCTTCAGAGTGTTAAAAAAATCATTGTTATTGGTGAATTCATAGTTAGTTATATCAACACTACACTCACAATACTGGACAAGGATGTGGTTACAATAAGCTATCCATCTGCCACTAGGATGAGGAAAAATGCAAGGGCTCTCAGGACCCTGTACCATCCTAAATATGAGTAGGACTTTGTGGTTGTCCATACAGGAGTGAATATCCTTGGGCACTCCACCATGGAGGAGATGCACACAGACTCCATTGAGCTTTTCTCCCAGGTCACAAAGGAAGGAAATTCACTGTTACTAAGCAATGTTCTACCCTCATCAAGAATGCCACATACAGTCACAAGTAAATAATTTTCTTGGGTGGCAAAAGCCAGGGTACCGTTTGGCTAGGCTTTTATAGGCCCTAGGGCCAATAGCCTAGTAACTACCTATGAACCTATGAATTAACTGGCTTCAAAACATGTCTAGGTGAATTTTACAATTCCAGAGGGACCTATATGAGGAGCTATGGGAATTCACCAATCTACATGTGCTTAGTGGACTCGTAGAAGGCATATGACCATGTACTGTGGAATGTGCCAAGGGAAATGTTTCAGGGGCTAATGCTGCATGCCATTTGCTCCTTATATTTGAGGACAGAGAGATGTGTTCACATTCCCAAAATTAACCTGAATGTATCCAAGCTGGCAATTGGATTCTGCCTATAGTAAATTTTGTTACCCCCAGCTATTTGTGAGTTTCTTAAATAGGATATCAAGGTGCAGTCAAGGTCTGGAGAGTATTCTGTTTGGGGATATGAGGGATGAATCTTTGATGCTTGCAGAAAATGTTTTTTTTTAGCCTCAAGTGACTGTGATTGTTAAAGTGTACTGGAATGATTCACTACTGAGTGTGAAATGGCTTGGGTGAAACTCAGTACATGCAAATCAGAAGTCATGTTTCTGTTAAGGAAAATACTGTTTTTCTCTTCAGCTAAAAGGGAAGCAGCTATGTTGGATATAAGACTTTAAATATCTCTGTGTCTTGGTCTCAAGTGAGGGTATGGGGGGGAATAGCAAACTGACCAGTGGCTTAGTGCAGTGGCTCTAGTACTGCAGGCATTCTACTGAACTGTTTAGACAAGGCAAGATCTGAGTCCTAAGGCAGTGATAAAATCAGCAGTCCATAGAAGGTGTACCAGGCACAGCCCACTAGGTGGAGGTCCTTGCAGAGACCCAGAATGTGTTAAAAGGATTATGTCTCTGAACTTGTTTGGGAAAACTTGGCAGTTCCAGAGATGTGCTGGAGTCTGTTGCTGAGAATAGGGAAGTCTGCTCTTCCCAGCTCATTTTGTACCACTACAACCCTCACCAGGACATGAAGTTTAAAAGATAATGATGGTGTTGATGATGAGTCCACCTTTAGAAATTTTCTTATATATTCTTTTATAGTCCTCTTTACATTTGTTCTTCATTTTATAATACTATAATCTAATTTTGTGATCTTCTGTCTTTAAGAAGTTATTCCTTTCCAGTGTCATGCAAATCTACTGTAACTACACATGGATAAGAGGAGGTATGAATACATTTGACTTCATAATTAAAAAAGAAGATTGAACAAATACAGGAATTTGTATCATGCATTCCAAATGTTTCACAATAGTTTTATCAACTGAATTATTTATGGACTGCTGTTTTTTTTTTTGTGGATTGGATTTATTTTTTATAGTTTCACACACACGTGCGTGCACACACACGCTCACACACATACACACACACACACACACACACACACACACACACACACACACACACACGCACACACACACGCACACACTAAGAATACTGCATTGTTGCCATCAGGTGATTAGGTTTTTTATTACGTCTTTAAGAGCAGAACTCTGACACACGCTTCCTGTCAGATGATAGCAGCTGGTACTGCACCATAGAATTTTGACTAATAAGTTGTGGATGCTCTTAAGACCATATAGCAGACAGAGCAGCATGGATCAGTCCCTACACTTTCACCTGCATGCTGTACAGTGCTATTAGCACCCCAACACCCTTAGGGTTTCCATAATACACAATACAACATTTCAAGACAATAATCTCATAGAGTAAATGCACAGTACTTAAATACAGTGACAGAAACTGGCAGAGATTCTTTACAGTTAAACAATACAGATGGGAAAGTAAGGAGCACTGTTATAAAAAAAGCAAACTAATTTTAAATTATAGCTTCAAATTAAAAAAATATATTTATAAATAATTATTTAAATGATTTAGTTAGCTATTGACATATAATGTATAGCCTCAGGATCCTTTGAAGGGTTCCCAAATCAAGGATTTAACCAGACTTAGAAATCCCTTTGATGTAGTCTGGTTTAAGGATAGTTTAGAGGGTGTAAATGATGCAGTAGAACCAGAATTAGACAGTTCAGTTCATCAGTATGTTGTATGGGAGTCCAGGTCATAAGCAGCAAAGAATAGTCAACCAGGTAACTTTCAAAGGAAAGTCTACAAATCCAACTTTACTGCCATTAATTCTGAACTAACAATATGGGAGTGGTGAACAGACATGGAGGGTAAAGGAATTGTGGGTAATTGGAAAACTTTTTACAGTTTTATCAGTGGACTTATAGAAAAATATGTGCCAATTAAGTATGAGAAGCAGAGTAAGAAATCTCCATTAAGACTAAAAAAGAAACATTTGGAGACCAGCTAAGATGTTTCCGAGTGAAAGGAATAAATTATATTATCAAAAGATAAAAAAATTATAGGAAAGAAACACTTTGCATGAAGCATAACTATGAAATTAAGCTAACTGAACATAGTAGTAAAGCAAAGTGTTGATAAAAAAACTGAGACATTATGGTAAGAATAAAATAACCAATATGTCTCTTCAAATGGATAACATCACTATCACTGAATATGTCAAATTAGTAAATATTTTTGCCCATACTCTTTTTGGCTAGTCATCCAGTATAGATGGTAAGAACATTAATGTAAGGAATGATGAAGAATGTCTTGAACTTTTACTTGACAACAGTTACAGTTTGTTGAAGAAATTGAAATCTAATTCTGGTTGCTGGTCTCGATGCAGAACTATTGCCATGTCTAACTGACCTCTTTCAGAGAATATAGAAAATAGGTTTTGCACCAGGAGAATGAAAAAGGGTAATTCCCAAATGTGCTAACCCTTCTTCTATACAAAGTTACAGGCTGATTAGTTTAACATGCATTTCAGGAAAATACCTTAACAAATTAATCTATAAATACTACCAGTTCAAGCTATAGTATGGTTAGATCTGAATTAGCATGGATTTTCAGAGGGACTTTTCTGATTAACCAATCTTATTATTTTTCATTCAAATATTCTAAATACACTGGATACTGGATTGACAGTTGTCGAGCATTTAGATTTTGCTAAAGCTTTTGACACAGTACCTCGCAACAAGATCTTTATAGACAATGCTATCCTTGAAAATGAACACTGTTTGTAAGCTGTGTAGATGGGTGGCTGAATGGCAGAAGTTGCAATGGGCATATCAGAAACTGTACATCTGATGGGTTCTGTTTTGGGCCCTTTATTACTTGGTATTTTAATTTAAAAATTTCCTATTTTGCAAAACATAAGGGTTAACAAATTCACTGCTGACACTAAAATTGGGTAAAGTGTAATTAATATTAATGACCAGAGACTGCTACAGGATTTTATCGGCTCCTTGTATGAGTGGTCAGAGTTGAATGGTATGACATTTAATGCAAAAATTGCTTGGTGTTACACTTTGGAACAAAAAATTCTGGATATTCCTATGCATTGAACAATTGTATACCGTTGACTGAAAATTGAACCAGAGACCTAGGGGCAACTGTGGACTCTAGATCAAGCTTTGATATTCATTTGAAAAGTAAGCTTAGTAAAACTTAAGGGCTAATAAAGAATACTTTAAGACAGATTTCTAGTAGGGATCCATGCATATCGGTTTCTGTATATAAGTCCGTGGTCAGAGAAGTTACAGAATACTGTGATTCTTTTATATGTACAATCAGACACAGTTAAAGAGGTTAGAAAAGCTACAGAAGACATTTACCAAGCAGATACTTAATGGTCAGACATATCCAGTATAGTGTGAGACTCAAACAACTGGCTCTTTTTTCTAGACTATATAGGCTGTTACGGGGACATCTTATCCTTATCTTTAAAATGAAATCTTGGCTGTAGCATTTGCAACTCTTATTAGATACCAGAAATAATATCTTTATCTCTTTGCTAGCAATAAGTACTTCCTGAAGGAGTTTTTTTATCCTCGAGTGGATAGCTAATGGAATGTCATGTCAAAGAATATAAGGAGAGTAATGAGACTGACAACATTTAAATTGCTAGTGAATAGATAGTTTGGTGAAGGGGTATATTATCCAGACTTCAACAGCTGAAACCTCTTGAATGGTCTATGATTTAGGCTCTGAGTTTTCTTAAGACTGAACAATGAACACTGATTACAGGAAAAAAAATATAAACTGAACAAGATACATGCCAAAAATGTTGGAGACTGTAACAGGTAATATACAATAAGCCACACACACAATAGGGCTAGTAGGATTAGTTTCTTATGTTATATACATTCTGGTATGCAACATCAAGAGCGTGCTTCATAAACTCCAAGCTAAAATCCTTAAGAAAAATTCCAAATAAATGGGAGAGTGCCCTGATGAACAAACTGCATGTCCATCAGCTACGAAGTACATAACCTTGCTGTATTGTTGTGTGTTCCAACTTTGTGACCATATGCACCATCCTACCTTATGCTATACTACTTTGCATCATAAGAGACTTTTATTTTGAAAAAAGATTTAGAGGTAAGATTCAGAAAAATGATTACAACACATTAGAAACTGTCTCCTGATATATGAAACATCACTCTAGTTCTTTATGACTTCAAAACCCCATCACAGACAATCTCAAACATAGACATACACTCTAGTTTTGTACTGAAAATATTTTACAATATATTGAAAGAATTGTAATATTTTTGTATCTTAGTTTTTAGCAATGGAATTATAACAGCTAAGATAGCTAAAACTGGTCTCTAAAACAGACATGGTGGTAGTTGCCTAGAGTGACAGTGAAGGGAGTGAGTAGTTTTCTTTGGAGTAGACACACAAATGGTTGTTGTTGTGTCTTTCGGCTTTTTCCCAGTTAGGGGTTGCCACAGTGGAACTCCGGTCCGCTAATGATTGGCAGTAGATTTTTACGTGCCGAGTTGCCGGCCCTGATGCACAACCTTCAACGAAGGTACGCCCATTCACGCATGTCTCCACACAGAAGATGCCCTAGCTGAGAATCGAACAGGACAACGTCTTACTGTGAGGCGACAATGCTACCGCAGCACCACCACCACAGAATACTTATTTACATATGCCTGTGGTGGGATTACTGATACGTTTACCTTGCTCAGTAAAAAATATCTAGTATAAGAACAGACATGGCTACAGCTGTATTATTGTACAGACTTCACCACAATTTGCACAAGTTTAAGTTCTACGGTAACATCAAATTTGGTAGGAAGCCCTAGTACACTATTAGTTTTAGTAGCCTGCACTGCAAAACATGACTTGGAATGACATAAAAAGATTTGGTGCAGTGATTAGTAACTTAGCTGCCAGAAGGTAAAGAAAATTTGTTTATATCTTTGGCTTGTATATGACACAGGAAATATATTAATGTACAATGATTTTACTTTTTAAGTTAATTACATCATTGAAATTGCTGAATTGAAGTAATAAGAGACTCCCTGTCAGATTAGCCCACCTGTATGATTTATTTCTCCTGTGTTTCATTCAAACTCCATGGTTTACTGACTGTGTATCTGTATGTAGTGAATGTTGAAAAGTGTCTTTATTCACTGAAATAGTTTATTTACAGGGGCTTTCAGAAGTGCACTCGTGTTAAGAATGTATTTTAGCATTTTAACAGACATGATGGTTAAAATCAAATATGCCAGGAAATCATGCTCCCTGGCCTCATTTGGATGGATATTTTAAAAAGACATTGTGCATGGACACCAGTAGAAACACTGTACCACATCACTGCACAACTACTTACTGTCTCTTACCACTAAAGTGAGTGAGCACACACTCTGCTGCTGTCCATATCTGTGGCCTCCACTGTCACATAGCCACATGCCTTACATGTTGCTATAATGGTTGGTTGCTGTTCCACTAATACTGTGTTTTAGTGCAGATGCTGAGTTTACAGGACAGTGTACACACGAGATAGGGATGACAGTCGCAGTGACCTTGATTTGAAATTCCTTAAGGGCACTATACAAATGGTAAAAAATCCATTTTCTAACTGTGTGGGCGATGACCTAGTTTACTGACTGGTATAACTGGGGTTGGTTGGGAGGGGATAACAAGAGCAGAGTTGTTTACACTGACTTATTTGACAGTGTGCTCACAAAATACTGGCAGTGGTTCTATACTCCTGTACCACTAAAGTTATATGCTTGAACATCAGCAGTCCTGGGCAGTAAAGTAAAACAAATATGGACATAAATCACAAGGTGTAGAAAGGGGCTTACGGACAAGAGATCATTTGAAGCGCACAACAAAAGCCTGGACAGTGATGCTGTAGTGCTGCTGTTTATATAAATGCATTTCACATAGAAACCATGAACCACATGAAAATTTATAGCATATCTGTTCTTGAAATAGTGTGCCAGCTAAAGAGACAATCAAAAGTCAATGATAATAAAAAATGTAACTGCATTTTACATTTATTATATTACTGTTTTACAGCTAAGAAAAAGCACTTTGAAAAAAAGAAGAAATGGCTACTGCAATTATTTCATTTTATCTGATTAGAAAGTGCTTTCCAGTTCTCAACATTTAAATGGAACACATAAATATTTTAGTATGAAATATATCATTATCTTCTGTCACATATTGATCTTATGCATATAAAGGCAAACTTGACTTGATTTTGTGATGGAACAAGACATTAAACAGTATGAAATGCTCAGATAATCACATTTACTGCACCATAAACTGAAACCATATTCTTATTTGAAATGTGCAAAATCATTGTATGCATTCTTTATTATCAAGGCTGCTTTATAAGTACCTGTTAGTATGGCTGCATTTGTGAGACAGCAAGGTTTACTGCAGTTTTGGTTCCTGCTTCCAGGGATTAGTCCATGGGTCAACAGTGAGATTTAAGAAGGGCCTTTGCTGGGGATGTGTAACAGGCTCATGCAATTCATAAGGAATGATAGAAGGTATTTAGGGGAAGGAGGTAATTAACTAGCGGCAATTTTACAGTGTCATTTTGGTTAGAATGCCAGAGTGGGCAGTACTAATGTGGTGCATTTTTTAATCTGGGTAGTTATGCAGCTTCTTGGTTGTGCAGTAGAATTTAGGCATTTAGCATGGTATATTTGGACTGCCAAGACAGTGGAGCATGTGGATTAGGGGCAAGAAGAGTTTGGACTGGTCGCATAAAAAGAAAATAGGCTATTCTGCTGATGATAAAGACCAAGCTCTGAGACACTGGGTAGGAAAGAGGAATTCAACATCTGACACACCACTGGGGGAGTGTTTTGTAGCTCAAATGCCAACATGCTATTGGGGAGTGGAAACAGGCACTAGACAGGCTGGGTTGGAAGCACTACTTACTGCTAAGATGGGAGACAGAGTAGGTAGGGTAATTTGATCACTAACAAAGGGATCATGGGGGGAGGCATAATAAGTAACTGAATAGTATGATTGGCACATGTCATTGCAGGAATGGATGAGGATGTAGAGGTGATTCCATTTGCTAAGAGGCTCTGTATGCACAGGGAGACTGGAGATAGGATGTGAGTGGTGGTAGGCAGGATACTCCCAATAATCAGTGAGCTGCACTAATGGGTTTGGCTGAGGATGGGAGTCAGGGTAGGCAGGATACTCCAGTAATTAGTGAGATGCACTAATGGGTTTGGCTGAGGATGGAAGTGGGGGTAGGCAGGATACTCCAGTATTACTGAAAACTGATTGACACTGTGTAAAATATCAGTCAGTTAGAAGAGCCTACAGCAATTACTGGCAATAGATTTTCTATGTCAGAAGTTAAAATTAATGAATTATAGGGTGAAAAATCAACATTAAAAAACACAAATAGATGACACAGAAAACAAAGACAGACACAATAATACCATTTGTGCCCTTGCTGAAGGAAAGGAAACAGGAAATATGACTACTTTTCTTATCAACTAGTTTAAATAACTTTTTTGGTAGTGACTATAATATAGCAGAATGACTCAAAGGAGCACATAGATCATTAACAGAGAAATGTATGCAGCCTGGTGATAGACCAAGAATAGTAATATTAAGAGTTATTAACTTTTTGGACAAATAAAATGGTATAAGGATGGCAAAATCTAAAGACAGTATTGCTGACAAAGGAATGGTTTTGTGCTCCCCCAGGATCTTAACTGATGGCTTCACTACCTTTACCCAATTGGCCATTCATTTGGTGGAACAGGAGTCGGCTAATCCCAAGCTAAACAAAAGCCCTACAGCCCATTTGTTCCTGCTTGGGAACTCCCATCAGCCTTCTATTCCCAGCAGTAGTTGCGTGGGAGGGACTGGGCCTGCTTGCTGGCTTTGAGGGGTATTGTACCCTCTTCCTACAGGAGCACTCCCTCTCTTCCCTTGTCAGCAGCTCTTCTTAGCCCACAGTTGCTGTCTTCTGAGGATGCATAATTTTGCATATTAGTTTCCTCTCAGCTACTTAGTGCTAATGCGTAAGCTTGGCTGGCTCAGAACATCCACTACTGAAACCTAGTGCTCTTGCTAGGTGTCACCCATGTGGTGAGCTGTAAACACCCTGCCCCCCCCCGAATGAGGGAGCTGACACAGGCTTTCATTCCCATTTTCCCTGGCCAGCTCCTAAAGGTACATAAGCCACTAATCAGACTCAGGTCACCTATGATTTAGTCAGAGCATTATCCCTCATGTCACAGACCTAGCTATTCACAAAGGAAATGTCTGTTTGTCCATGACTACTCTATTGTTCTTAGCCAGCAAAGGAAGGAAATCTCTTCCTTAAATAGCTTAAACTGAAAAAAAAATATTAAGTTTTCACTCAGATTCCTTGAAAAACCTGAAACTTTACTTTCACGATAGTACTGTTGTAGTAATTTAATTAATTGATGTGTCAGTTTCTGGAAAACAGAATATAATTTGCCTTCACAAAATACTGATGCAGGATTGTCAGCATCATCCATGTTGGAAGTAATGTGGAAGAACAGGCCATGTACAGGGAATCTAGGTAAGAAAGCTAATGAAACCATGCAGCTTACAATCTGTTTATTTTGCAGAATTACTAAGGTTCTAGCTGCCGGTATTGCTCTTTTTATAGATACACCATTAATTTTATTGGCAACTGTAGTGCGATCACTTCTATGAGATCATATTTCATGGTTTAATGTGTTAGTTTTCTGAAGGGCACAAATAATTCATTCATGTTGTTTAATATATTTCAGTTTTTTATTATCGAATTTTTCCCACGGGTCTTAGTTAATTGTTGTTTCCACACATCTGAAGAACTTAAAATGGAAAAGGGAGACAAGACATGTACAATGAAAATATCTTATAGGCTTTGTTAATATACAGCATTGAATATTTAATTTCATACTGCTTTTCTGCACAAGACTTGTCGTGAGCAGATGTTCATTTATAAGCACTATGTCTGAACATTAGTGCAGTTATTGTAGAGGGTTAAGGGAATAAACTGTTAATAAGTTGCTTCATGTGGTTCAGGTTTTGATTCCCAAAGACTCCATTTGTCTACAATGTGACTCGGAGCAAGTCACTTAAGTGACTTAAGTGCTCCCAGGTCACCCATAAAAAGGGGCACCTGTGTCCAGTGGGCTTACACAGTTAACAAATAAAATTAAAATGTAGTGGATGCATTCTGTTCATACTAAATATTAACAGCAGTGAATTTAACTTCTTATCTGGCTTCTCTGGTGTTTTATTGTTGTATGAATTTTTTAGTTATGAGTGCCCCAGGAACGTTATTTTACTGTTCCATATTCATTTCATCTACAGCCAGTGATTGTGTAAATACTCGTGATCAATAACTTCCTATCTGGATTACCTGGGATACCTGTGTTGAGAGAAAACTGGACATAAAATCAATCAACCTGCCTAACATGAATGAAGGACTGCTATACTCAATATAAGTTCTCTGACAGGGAGAAGCTTGGAAGTGGGTGACATGATAATAAGTAAGCTTGATATCCGCTGCCTCCGGGAAACAAGATAGAAGGACAGTCCGCTGCCTCTGGGAAACAAGATAGAAGGACAGTACAGCAGAGCCACTTGGCTGGGAAGAGCAGATTAAAAACGGCGTGAGAACTGTGAGAATGAGACTACAGAAAACAGTGAGGGATGTCATCAGAACTGCTGACAGACAAATGGAAATCAGACTCCAGTGTAAGGACAGGCAGTATTCATAATCACAACCTTTGCCCCACAGCAGAGTTGCAGTAGTAAGGGAAAAAGTGCATTTGGGTAGCACTTTCAGGATTTACAAGATAAAACAGGACAGAGTGAGTTGGTGCTGATAATGGAGTACCTCAATGTACATATTGGGACAGACAGAATAGGGTATAAGGACTGTCTGGGTCCACGTCAGTGGGTCAATAGGAATAAAGAAGGAGAGGCAATTCTAGACTTTTTCTAGCAAATGGCCTGATGGAGGCCAACACATGGTTCGACAAAAGAGATAGTCACCACATCACACACATGAGTGGCCAACATGCACCTCAGGTAGACTTCGTCCTAGTAAGGACAGGGCATTGGGATAGAATCAGCAATTGCAAAGCAATCCCCATTGAAACAGCCCACAGCTTAAACCACTAGCTGCCACAGTCAGCTACAACAATGGTTACATAAGGCTCTAAGGTCAACAGAGACCAGTATGAAGACCTGGAAAATGACTGGAGCGAACGCACAAGAGTTCAAGGAAATAGCGCTCTAGCACCTCAGTAAAAAGAGGAAATGGGTAGAGTTGAAGAAGGATGGTAGTGCCTCAAGATAGCATGCCTGAAGAATATAGAAGAGATATACAGCTTAGACGGGCATGGAAATAAGATACAAAGGGAAAGCTGATGGTGAAATGCAGAAGTCTAGGAAGTCATCAAAAAAAAAAAAAAAAGATGTGCAGGAAAAGCCTGACTAGGCTAAGAAGGAACAATGGCTGGCTAACAAAGAGGCTAAGAGAGCAGTTGCAATAGCATAGGACAAGGCATCAGAGGAACTACATCAGCTTCTGGAAAATGATTCAGCAGATGGCACAAAGTAAGTCTTTCAGGTTGCAAGGCAAAGACAGAACGGTACAAAAGATATTCATCGGACATCCTTCATAAGGGATGCCGGTAACAATCTCCTCACAAGTCCACAGGACATCAAAGGCAGATGAAAGGAATATTTCCAGCAGCTTCTGAATAAAGAAACCCCCACAGAAGCTGTACTACCTCAGACTCAGGCTACGCTGAAAGTAGCAGAGGAACCTACTCTAGAAGAAGTAAGAAGAGCACTAATGAAAATTAAGTCAGGGAAAGCTACAGGCTCAGATTAGGTCACAGCAGATATGACCAAGATGTTGGACGAGATAGGAGAGAAATGGCTTCTGAGGGCGCTCATAACAGTATGGAGAGAAAGGCATATCCCAGATAACTGGAGAATAAACACTGTAGTGCCAATATAGAGGTATCAAACTCCTGTCACACTGCAAGAAAGTTCTGGCCAGGGTGATTAATTAACAAACAAAGTAGTATAAAGTAAGATGGGACATGAGCAGTTCGGATTCGGATCAGAGTGCAGCACAACTGACCCAATGTTTGCAGTGAGGCAGATAGTTCAGAAGAAGCTAGAGATGAGAAAAAAGTCCCCATGGGCATTCCTATACTTGCAGAAAGCATATGATATGATGCCAGGACAGCTGATATGGACAGTCTTGCGATAGTTTAAAGTCTCAGAAACATTGGTAGGATTAGTATATACTATATACAAGTACCCAATGACACAATTGTTTGGACTTAAAGAGGAGTTCCCAGTGAGAGTGGGTGTGAATCAAGGTTCAGCTCTGAGCCCATTGCTGTTCATACTGGTAATGTACTACATTAGCAGACAAGTCAGAGAGGACATATTAAAAAGCTGCTGTAGGCAGACTCTGAACAAGAGCTTCAGCAAATGATAGGGGAGTGGAATGCAAAACAGAAGACACTCGGGATGAAACTTAGTACATATCAGGCAGTTGCAATGGAAGCAAATGGGGGAAATCAGAAGAAACTAAAAATTGGAATAGAGCTGCCTCAGTGATGTAGATGAATAAAGCCCTGACTATGGTGCAGCCAATCTGGGTTTGATTAGTGGCAGGGTGACAGGCAGAGTGGCAGGGAAGGTGGACAATTACATTGGCACTCCTTGCAGTGATCCCTGGTGGAGGGTGGGATCAGTTAGCTCAGCAAGTTAATGCTGGGATTTGTGTACCAAGAGTGCATGGTTCAAATCCCTTCCCCACTTTGTATTAGATTTTTTTTCTTTTCCTGTTATTTATTTTTAACATGACATCCCTGGTGTTTAATTGTGGTACAGAGGACTAATATCCTCTGTGGGAAGGTACAGAGTTGGAATACCTTTTAGTGCCTTTTAAGGCATGCTACTTATCCCTGATGTATACTGGTTCCCTGAACCACTCTTTTATTTTAAATATATGCCTTTAAGGCATACCATGCAGAGTATTCCTGGTGTCTATGGTTTCCCTGACCCATGTCTTCTGAGTTATCCATGGTGTCTAGTGGTTCTCCTACCCCCATTATGTTTACGTGCCATTAATGCATGAGATGTAAAATAATTCTTCCTGGTATCTAGTGTCTCCCCTCCCCAACCAACACTGGGTTTAAGTGCCTCTCAGGCATATTATGCAGAGTAATCCCTGGTGTTTAGTGTTTTCCTGACCATATGTGCTGTTAAGGCTAAAGATATATCCTTGGTGGCTAGTGGTCCCTCCAGACTTAATGTTGCAGGCCCTGGTCATTAGTCTAGGCATGTGCAGAAATATAACAGCCCCGTCTGACACACACACACACACACACACACATATATATATATATATATATATATATATATATATATATATATATATATATCTACATACACACAAACACACACACTTATTTTATATATACATATATGTGTATATATGAGTCTACTTTAAAACACCGACACGCAAAACACTGACGACGAGAACACCGCGACCCGAAGATCAAGAACTGAGATGACCAACAGTTTAAAAGCACGAAACTTCACATGCCTGACAAACCACAATCCCAACAATCAACAAAACAAAACAAATACCTTTTCCGAAAAACACACACACAACACAAGCACAACAAAAACCTTACAAACCTACGCTAAACCTTACATACACAACTATCTATACACTAACCTTAACCCAAACCCTAACCCTAAGGTCCGTCACTATCGCACACTCACCTAACCCGCGCCCTAACCCTTACTCACTTAACCCGCCCCTAACCCTAAAGTCTGTCACTATCGCACACTTACCTCAACATGTCGGTGTTCTCAGCGTCGGGCTTTTAAACTGTCAGTCATCTCAGTTGTCAATCTTCCGGTCTCAGTATTGTCGTCATAGGTGTTTTGCATGTCGGTGTTTTAAAGTAGACCCATATATATATATATATATATATATATATATATATATATATATATATGTATGTATGTATACACACACACACACACACACACACACACTCTTGCATACGTGAGCCCCCTTCACACCAGATCATGCATTCAGACAGACTTATCAATTCACCTGTACATACACATATACACATATACACACATACATAATTTACCCCCTCCCTAACTCCCCTACCACTACCTCCCAGGCAGACACAGACATACACACACTTGCAGCCTCTCTCAAACTCTCATGTACACATACCCTAAGACTATCTTACCACTCAGCTCCTCAGCACTTAACCTCTTTCACAATGGATAAACAGGGACTTTTGACCATGTTCATTACATATATATATATATATATATATATATATATATATATATTTTTTTTTTTTTTTTTTTTCTATTTGTATCATTTTATTTTTATCTTCAAATTTTTGAAACATATATTTATGTCTTAGGTATGTTACAGGACTTTTAGCTGTTCAGCTTTTTACTTCTACCTATTTTTTATTGAGTTTTTAACAGATTGCTTCCAATTTATTTTGTGTGTTAATGTATTTTTAACTTTCAATTACTAATTTTAATTACTCATGTGATTGTTGGTAGGTGTGATTTACTTGGAGGGGGAAGGTATACAAGTGATTCATTAAATTAAGTCTCTTTGTCTGAAGAAGTACAGGCACTGACCTGTACAAAAGCGTTAACCTCATTAAACTTCTTTCTACTGAATTGGAACTTGTTGGAGTGGCCTTTGTCCTTTGCCTTTCTTTGTTTTTTCACAGTCTGTTTTCAATTGTTTTTGGTTTGAGAGCTTTGAAATTCTCATAGTTACAGGTGCCACCAGTTAATTCTATGATGTGATATAAGGCAGCTGTGTTGCAAGTAGGTATCAGTCGGAATGGAATGGGAACTCTGATCCAGCAAAAACAAAAAACAGTTGGCTATAGTTCAATAGCATTTACAAATGCACCAAATAGAAATGCTCAAATACAAAATGTGCTGTTAGCAATAATGGATGAATGTGAGAAATTCCATGAATATTTTTCTGGTAAAGAAGTGCCAGTGGAAACTGATGGCAATCCTTCACAAAGCATATTCAGAAAGTTTTTGTACAACTCTCTTTCTGGATCACAGAGATTTTACTTAATCTGTAGAAAGAACAAACCAAACAAAGAACTACACAAAATGGATAAAATGAGTAGTGCACATATATCAGAAAAACATGAAAGAACTACAAGAAGTACCAAAGATTCTTTGTGTAGCATCACATGTGTCAATCACAGATGAGGTAGTAAAGGAATCAGAGATATGCTGACACTGTCTTAGAAATGCAGCTACTGAAAGACATTGCAAGGAGAGGCTGGCCTTAGCAAAAATCATCAGTAAAGAAAGAAATTTCATTTTACTTTCTTTCAAAGAAAAAATGGGTTGTAACCAAGGATTAACATTCAAGCTGGAAAAATAATTTTCCCAATCATCTGTAAAAACAGCTGCCTAAAAGATATGTAAATCATCTTAGCAATTTAGCTAAGAGACTTTAAAAAGAAAAAGTGTCTGCAAGGAGACTAAAATGTTCTGAGCATTACACTGCAATGTCCATGCTGTAGCAGCCATCTGGAGATATTATGCAGTCTTTGTTGCTCAATCTGCATGACCCTTCCTAACATGAGAAAGGAGGCTATGCTATCCTGCTGGCATAGCATGGATTTGCCAGCCTTTCTGTCACACCCAGATATTACTCATGCTTCCTGCAACACCTCAGAGGTTGTCACAAAGGGAGCAGATTTGACCATAATATGCAGAAATAAGAGTAGCATTCTGTTTATTGTATTTGTATTATTGAAGTAAGTTGTCTGGACCACAAAAGCCCACTTTAGCCATGATCTGGTTACAATGACATATCGATACAGAAGATCAAGTAACACCTACAATAATACAAAAGTAAATATGCCACATGTTTGACAATGATCAAATGATTGTTTGACTATGACTATCTCCTGGTGATTCCTACTGTGTATTCAAACATGCTAATTACCTACCCAGTACATTTATGCACTCTGAAAGTGCTATCATTCTGTAGATGCAATTTACAATAGAGAGATAAAATCTGGCTTCTTGGATGACATGAAGTTTTAAATTCTTGCTACAATTAGACTGAAGAATCTGTTACCATAAAGATGAAGTGTATGGAAACAAGCATGTATAGCTGGGATACTGAAGATGATAAAATAGATTTACAAACAGCACTGAATTTTAGACTCCTGTAACTAAGGTGGGGCAATGTTTAAGATTCTTGCATATCATGATGTTACCAGGGAACATTATTTGTTCTAATTAGAGTAATTCAATAATGTTCTTTTCTAGGATGCTATGGCATAAATCTACCATGCTTCTTTGTGGATATTTAGAATTTCTATTTTATTAAATATGGAGCAAGTGGAAATGATTGCCAGGCAGCTTCTAGGACCTGGATGAGTACCAATTTGCTAAATGAAAAATCTTACTTTGTTAAGCATATTACCAGTTATGTAGCAAATCCCAGTAGTGAAAAAATACTTACCTCTATTTCTCAACATATGAAGAAAAGAAAATAACTGAGTCTAACCAGATGCCAAGGTGAACAGTTGCAAAATTTTGAATGAGGCTCCATTAAAAGCATTGAGAGGTTAGTCCTTCTGTCCGATTTTGATCTTTTATGAGTCCAAAAATTATACCATTAGGGTTATTTACATTTTATGTTCAACTCCTTTGAAACAATTGATGGTTAACCCTAAGTTATTCCTTCTATATATGTTAGATATTAGCCATGGTGAGTGTATGTGAGTGGTTAAAATATACACCCCCCCCCAGTCATATGTATACTGAAAGTTATTGCTGTCCATAATGGATATTGTTAGAGTTTATAAATTGTTTAAACAACTATGGACTTAGTAATGACCTCTGGAAAATACCCTTCTGTATGAGTGTAGAATTGGATACAACAAGTTATCCAATACTCAGAAAAATACTTGTTGAAGTAACTGCAACCCCAGCTCGGAGCAGTTCATCTAGAGCATGGGTTTCAAGCTCACTTAGTAAGAGTGATAGCACACAGAATCAAAAACTATAATGAAATAATTGGAAAGTGTCCCAACTAATCATCCTGCTTCTGTGGCATCAGATATAATGATTATGTAATTATAAGGCAGTGGTAGAACTGTGGTCTATTTCTAAAGCTACGCTACTGATTGCATAAAGAGGATGGACATCATGGTATTTTTTTAAACTAGAAAGACAACTGGAACATGATGAAGACTAAGTCACATGGGACATTTTTCAGGAAAGGTAAAATAGTGGTCACCTTTCACAGTTCTGGAAAAACATTAGTACATGAAAATATTTCAGAATTTGGGTGAATGATTAATGCAGTGCATTAGAATGTATGATTTAAAATATTAGCTCATAGACAGGGAAATGTCATTGTGGTACATCTCTTTCTAGAAGGTAGTCACAGTAAAGACATAATGCAATCTGGACACATGCTTCAGCTGGCTGTGTCTATACTGAATGTCCTCATTGTCATTCCAAATGTTACACAGTGTAAAAAATGCATATATGTATTTATTTTCAGTTTATTATTCTGAAACTCAAAATTTTTCAAAGTAATCACTATTTTTTACTCAAAGAGTATTTTGTTCCTTTCAAGTAAAAAATATACATATGCAAATTTCTCTCCAACTATCAAGAATTCTCTCCCTCCTAGGCAAATCAGTCTTTTCTGAATATAATAACCCCCAGCCAAGTCACATAGATGGGGGAATTATATCCATGGCTGGCAACATTTGATGTGTAGCTATGGTTTCTCATGCCATCAGATAAGTGATATTTGAACATGTTATGACACATGTATTCAAACATGTGTAAGGCATTATATCATAAAAAATAATGAATAGTGAAATGTAAATCAAATAGTAGTAACATAATAAGATAACATTCACCATGTGCCATCCATATGCTAAATGTAATACATAAGTAAAATGGAAAGTCTGTAATGAACACCACTGAAATATACTACCTTATAGTCTGGTCATGGACAAGAAGCACTGGCTGGACAAAGAGAGTGCAGGAGGACTTGGTGCAATTTCCCCTTAAGAGCACACAGAGACCATAGTCAATCTGGGGCTGGTTTCTCCCTCTTTCTCCAGATCCCCAATAAGACTCCCCACTGGCACAGAGATGAGTCCTTATCCAGGGTTCCAAGCCAAGTCCTCCAACAGTCTCTCTGTCCAACAAGTGCTTTATGTCCTTGCCCAAGTAGTTGACACACACACACCCTTGGCGATTTGTTTTACACACACACACACACACACACACACACACACACACACACACACACACACACACACACACACACCTAGGAAAGGCTGACACAGGTTTACTAACTATGCCCCCTTCTGCCCAGACTATAAGGTAATTATCACTGCCATCAGAACCCCTTATCAGCTACTTTAAGGCCCTTAACAAAGGGTGTCCAATCCTACTGTGTAATGTTACTATTAATCCAAATGGTAGTCTGACCTAGACCAAGGCTATTAGGAGTGGCCTTCACAGTGGTACTAAATAAATAGGCAAGTACTCTCAGAGCTTAATTATGTCTCACAAATATCAGCCACCATGATAGGTATAAATATATTTAATAATAAAAGAACAAGAAAGTGCTTAGTAAATAATCACAGTAACCTCAACTTTCAAAATCACAGGAAATATTTAAAACAACATTGCAGGACAGTCTCAAATAAATACAGAAAACATCTAAACTAATGTTTACTATATTCCTTACTGAATCTAAAAAAATTACTATACCCTAGAAACTTACTATTATAGCAAGGCAAGTGTGGTGAATGGATCTTCTAGCTGATGTTGTCAAGTCAAAGACAGATACAAAATGCAGAGAAACTTTCTCAGATAGTTCTTAAATTAATTTCAAATATTACTGCTGGGATATTTGCCGCATGGCATCACTTTTTGTCAACCGATTTCAGTTCTCAGACTCAACAACTATTGCTAGAAACAGCTAGCATTTAGCATCTCCCTGCAAAAATACATAACCTTCAGATGTTTGCAACTGCTGGAAGACATAAAACCATAAAACACTTACAAAACAATGCAGAAGGCTCCCTAGTTTTAGATGTCATGTCTCCTTGCTGCATTGAAACTAACGGCACAGTTATAAACAATTGAATTTCAACTATTTTACTGAAGTTTTGCAAGTTAACCTTCTATGTGCCAGTTCCCACTGTTAAAATATATACAGTTACACAATTACAATAGTTTATATACATTTCTGTTCTTCTCCAGTAGGGTACACTGTGGATACATCTTTACTGTACAAACCCTTTTCACACACACTTTTGTACCAGCAGTTTGATATACGCATAATATACACTTCTAATACATCTGTAATACAAGCATATGAATCATGTTGACATTCACAACTGACGTAATTATTTACAAAATTCCAGACAGCTGTGCTGGCAGTACCTCCCTCTGTCACATTTCTATATAAATCATATTAATATTCACAAATGACATAGAATTATTTACAAAATTCCAGATAACTAGGCTGGCAATATTTCCTTTTGTGACACCTATTATAACTTTTTACAACTTTATTACTCTACTGAAAGAATACCTAAATATTTATTTTTAAACTTCATGAACCTCACTGGATTAAATGGAAGTAAACAGCTGCAATATATGTAAGAAGGAGCTTTAACCCTCACCCCCATACACACTTACAAAAAGTAAAGCTTTTTGTTTATTCTGTTGATATAACGGCACATGTAGAATCTGGAATATGGTTTCGCAAACATAACAGGCTGCTAATCCTTTAAAGGGAACAGATTGCTTGGAAAATATCCTTTACAAACAATTGGATGGTTACTATCTTCATTACAACATACATACATTAGCATGTATGTATGTGTTGATGAGTTTTTAATAACACTTTTCACCATTTCCAGGACTATAGTTAAGTAAAATTCCTGCTTTTAGTGATATGTAAAGCATCTACCAATATTTTCAGCTCTACAGTCAAGTAAAATCAATATCTACAGTCAAGGAAAATTCTTATTTTCAATCAACCATAAAACTGCAAGGATAACTGAATACAGCTCTGTGGCAGACTGAGACAATTTTCAGTGTCATAACTTTTTTCCCAAAGATTTGACATCATACTTGTCTCAAAGAACTGTGTAAAACTGTCAGCAGATTGCATCCATTCCTGCACACCAAAAGCCTATACTGTGGAAATGCAAGGTTCATCACCACAGAAAGAAAACAAGACTTTTCAAATCAACTTTTTTAAGCCATATGCCACTATACCTACTTATACATAGGATCCACTGTTGGGCAATGCAGATGCCAGTGGTCAACATAGTCAAGCATGTTTGTGTCTCATCTCATTTTGCCATGGACTGAAACCAGTTTTAAGGGATGTCTATACCTGTAAGCTTCTACAGAAGCCAATGACATTTAGATGTCTAGTCAAAAACTGGAAACTGATGAGAGCGATTTTGCAAAAACAAAGCAATGCAAAGGATGTCAGCTTGCTATTCTAAATAGATGGGTCAGTGGTACCTGTGACTGCACTACTTTCTGTTTCAAAGCCAGTCACGGAGACCTTGCTTTCCATTGTAACTCACCTTGTGTTTCTAAGCAGCAAAATAACTTGAGATTAATGGGATACATCACAGAATTTGGACAAGATACCCAAAATGAGCCACAAACACCTGACAGTAAGTAAACCACTAAAGCAATTTTGTGAGCCCAAAGACTGGTGCATGCACTAATGATGTGAAGGTGATCTGGTCAAAAGCTAAAATGATTTTTAAACAAATGAATGGAAGCAGAGTCCATGCATCATATTTGGATTAATTTATGTGGCAGAATAAGTGCATCTGGGATGGTGATTCTGCCTTTCAAACGCATTACCCCATTTTTGTGTCTACTAGAAAATAATATGGGCAAATAATATGTATAGAGAATTAATGCAGTATAATTTGATTAGGAGAACTACTTCACTTTTATAGCATACAAAGTTATTTGTTGCTCACTGCCTTTCTGATAGGTCTTTTCAGTAAATTCATATTTATTCCACAAGTATTTATGTGTTTGATTTTGTCTTTTTTTACTTTTTCTTTTTGTGAAATGAGTTTCTGGCTTTAGTCATTACCACAAGCCACATTAAAAAAATAAAGTGGTAGGATAGGAAGCTGTATTTGCCTTATATAAAGGCATGTCACTGTATTCACAAGTTGTGCAGAAACGGCTTCTTTAAGTCATCAAATGAATGTACCTCCTAAAAGTAAATTGACATATAGCTCATCAGTACTTTTATTTATTCAGCTACTCGTGTTATTATTGTCTGTTATGTTTGCATTATCACTAATGTTGTACTGCTTGCAATGTGTTTTGCATCATATGAATACTTAGTTTTTCTTTTTAAAAAAGGCAAAATAATGAGGGTTTAAGGTGGATGCTAACCCTATCTACTTACATTTCATCAGTAAATTAATGTATCTTAAACTTCATAAACCCTTATTCATAGCAATAACAAACTTTGGTTGCGATTCAGGAAGGCTTACTGAAATACAGAAATCCTTAATGTTGTCATTTTTCCAACTCAAAGTAAGCTTCTCTGATTCTTAGACTGCCATATACCACTAAGGTTTTCCATTAGCAGAGGATGCAGTGCTGAGCGTGGTCTTACTGGTAGAGATGTGGTAATCCAGGGGAGAACCTTTTGATGATTATCCATGTGCTGTCCCCCAGAAGTGCCAGTGGTTCCCAATTTATGCTGCCAAGCAATTCAGACAATTGTTTGGTGCTTGGTAGCATGAAATTTCATTATTGAAGGAAAAAGTGAACAATGTCAAAAGACTATGGTCACCTATTCTGGAAGCAGAGGTGCAGGTATATTCAAAAGTCAAAAACAGAAAAGATATGGGAGTATATGTGTATGTGCATCTGCGAGAGCATGAATGAAGCTACATGACTGTGCGTGTGTGTGTGTGTGTGTGTGTGTGTGTGTGTGTGTGTGTGTGTGTGTGTGTGTGTGTGTGTGTGCGTGTGCATGTGTGTGTGTCTGCCCAGGTGCTTGTAATAATGCAAGAGGTTTATTTGTTGATGTGTGTGTGTGTGTGTGTGTGTGTGTGTGTGTGTGTGTGTGTGTGTGTGTGTGTGTGTGTGTGTGTGTGTGTGTGTGTGTGTGCGTGTGTGTGTGTGTATTTATAAATCTCTCACTGGGGTGGTTGCAGTAATGCAAAGGGGTTTATTTGTTGATGGGTGAGTGTGTGTATGTGTGCTTGCATGCACGTTTGAATGTCTGGGAGTGTGTATGTGTATAGATGTCTGAATAGCAAAGGCAAAAACCTGCACACACAAAATGTGATGCATTGGCCACCAGGGAAACACTAGTGCCATCAGGTCTGATAGCACTAGTGTTAGCTAGAGTATGATTCAAATCAAAGACATGCTAATGAGCCAATAATGAGGTCTTCCTCACTCTGGCCATAGCTGTCTGTGAATTGCATTTTCTCACAGTCACATAAATTGACCTACTTGCAGTAGGCAATTTCTGAAAGCAGTGTGGTGCTGCGGTAGCATTGTCGCCTCACAGTAAGATGCTGTCCAGTTCGATTCTCAGCTAGAGCGTCTTCTGCGCGGAGACATGCGTGAATGGGTGTACCTTCGTTGAAGGTTGTACGTCAGGGCTGGTAACTCGGCACATAAAAATCAATTACCAATCATTAGCGGACCGGAGTTCCACTGTGGCGACCCCTATCCGGGAAAAGCCGAAAGACTCAACAACAACAACAAGTGAGGATGTTTCTGAATCCTGGGGATTTTATTTTACATGTATTTTTTCAGTCAGTAGATCAGTGATAGGCTGTTTAAATCAATGAAAAACATTATAAATAAAAAGTAAATCAACAGAGCAGTTTCAAAGTAAATGTAATTATTATTGTTTTTTTTTTAGTGTTACTACTGTTTTGTTTGCTATTATTGTGCATAGTATGATGCTGCTTGTGAGAAAAAGTATGGGGTTAAGAGCTGCATCAGTATCCCCCCCCCCCCCAAATGCATTTGTTCAGTACACCAATACATTTTTTTCAGTTATGGAAACTGCATTCATTATGTTCCATTCAATAACAGAGATGTTCTTATGAGTGACTGAAGTGCTACAGGTGTGTGAATGGTGATGTGCATCTGTCAATCAAATGGTGAAAATTAACATCTTTCAATCAGTTATGATGATGGGCATCTGTTAATGAAGTCCTGTAGATGTATGTCAGTTATCTGCCATTCTGAATGTATAAAACTGTGACAGTGTGGCCTGTGTTGTGGTGGTGCTATATGTCCAAGGGGTTATTACATTCACATATAACCTACCAAAATATGCTGTTACCATTTAATGTACCATGTAATTCACCATACCCTGTTTGCTTAGACAATGTTGCTAAGTTCCACTTGATTTTCTACAAAATTATATCCAGGCCAGGATACACTTTTAATATATTACCCGGTAAAACAGTTCGTCCTATGCCTGATTGCTAACATGTTTAGTTCAAAGTTAAACTTTTCCCTGTTGCCTTAAATGTTAAATCAACAAACACACCATTTACAAACTCAGTAAACTGAGAGTATCAATAAGTATAAAAGTTGTCCAAACAAATAAATCTTGGAACATAGATCCATCCAATAAGTCTCTACATATGAATGCCAATTGCTGAAGGGGAAACTGAATTGAAATGAAACTGTTTTGCTTTTCTATAACTGTTAACATCATGGTGTAAAGAAAATCCACCAAGCCAACTGTCTCTTGAGGATAGCAAATGCCAAGTCTGAGTAAATAAAAGCCTAATCTGCCTGCTTTGATCTAAGTTAGCTCTATGAAGCCAGAAATAAAGGTGACAGGATCTAAGTGTAAAAATCTGTCAGCTAAAGTGTCTTCGTTTTAACCTTATACATCCTGTTCTCATGATTGTCAAAGGCACACAAAGATCCTGCAAGCTGAATAACCCGTCTTTCAGGTCTTACACAAGACCATCCAAAATCCCCCCACAAAAGACGTATTGTTGGTTACACTGTAGAATTCCAAGTTTTATGAGTCCTTGTACTGTCAGAAATCAGATGTTTTTAATGTGTATGAGTCAATAAAATCTATGATTTTACCTACTATGGAATTTTTTTGCACATAATTGTCACAGTAACAAATAAGTGGTCAGGTTTCCTTTGCTCCCAACTAGACAAAAATTTAGGGCATGTTTGAAACAATCAACTATATCTTAAGGCATTTTGTAAGGTGGAGGAGTTAACAGTCAATACAGCTGCATTACTTTGCCTAATCCGTGAGAGTTTCATGCTTAAGTGTCTGTTTTGCCTATTAATATTTAGTGCACATACACAAGGGACGTTTCATTTTATTTAGTATATGTAATGGATTTGAGTTAAGTAGTAAGCCAGATGAGTTACATTGAGAGAGCCTCACTTTGCCAGAATTATGCATGTTAGATCTTCAAAATGCAGAGAAGCTGTATAGTAATTTGATCTGACAGATTCTTGATATATAACAGTTATTGTTTTTTCTTTTGGTATGTACCATGGTGGTTGACTCACATTTTGTTTTTTACAGATTCTTGATATAAGACAGGAACAAAAAGTTTCATTTTCAGGGTAAGCAACGGATGCTACTTATTTTTATTTAATTGTCATAAGACTAGTAGTTCATCTAGTAACAGCAGCACATATGCTGTACATGATTCATAGTTTCTATTAACAGTTTCAAAATTCTGCAAACAGCCCTTTCAACAGACATGACTTAACAGAGAAGAGCCAAACATCGGAAGAGCATGTCATTTGGTGCATATAGCAGAAGCCTCCTTCCAAGAGGCAGCAAGAGCATAGCTAAAGCTGCTAGATCATCTGGCAGTGAAAAATGACTACTTGGCCAGTAATCTTCTATCCTGTCCTGTACTATTACATCTACTTGGCCACATAGGCTGTACCATACTATTCTCAACTTTAAATTGTCATGAAAGTTCACTTTACCATTGTCCTACTATTATTAAATAGTCAGCAAGAGGTTCCCTGGTTCGATTCTTGGCTGGGGTGCCTTCTTTGCAGAGTCTGCATGTCCTCCCTGTGAAACATGGGTTTCCTCCTACATTCCAAAGACATGCATTACGTGGGCTGGACACTCTAAATTGACCATAAGTGTGTGTGTGAGTGTGTGATGTGGATGAACTGCTGTGGCAGGGCTAGCCACTAGGGTTACCACCTGTCCCACTTTGCGAGGGACAGTCCCTCTTTGGGCAGTTGTGTCCTGTGAAAAAAATGGCAAACATCCTGATATTTTAGGACAAAAATGTTTCCTAAGTTGTCTTTAATTGTTGCATTAAACAATTATTTTTTATCTGAAACCGCTAAATGTTATATGATATAGCATAAGTGACGCAAATGTTACAAGAATAAACTTTTATTTTGGCAAAAAAGTAAAGTTCTTTCCTTTGTACTGGTCATGGGTATGATTTGTCCTGCAAAATCTGACATTTCTACAAAAAATGTCCCAGTTTGGGCATTTGAAAAGGTGGCAACCCTACTAGCCACCCAGTGCTATAAACCTTGTCTCTAGATGATTGTCACTGTTTGTGGATGGATGGATGGATGGATGGATGGATGGATGGGTCTAAATTTTGTTAGTGTAAAATCTGATTCTGCTCTATATCTGAATGATTTTTCATATCATTGTGCTGCATGTATCATCATTATAAGATGTTTTATTATAACTATTCATATGGATCGTCTCACTGTTTTTGTTTTCTCACTACTCTATGCTCACTCATTAGTTTTTCATATTATTTTATGCTGAAATAATTTATCGCACTATGTATATATGTACGTATGTATTTTACTTGCTGTCTGAAATTTGAAGAGATTTTCTCCCCAGGACCTCTGCTGAAAAGGGTCTTTCCACCTGTCTGACTTTCGCAGTCAACCCAGTCAAGAAAATACATAAATAAGAAGTATCACCAATTGAGCTTGAAAGAAAGACCTTTTATTATCATCATCTAAGGAAACTCCTGCATTTCTTACAATGTCAATAATAATCCTGAAATATACAGACTTAAAGAGGCTACTGAAAGGTTAGCAATGTAATCCCTACAATATATGTCACAGCATGTAGGTCATAACTTATTCTGACCAATTTAACTGGATGCTGTTAGCCTACAGGGTAAGTGGGGCTTGTTCCTTTCTCTCAGTGTTTTGCTATCCTTCCCAGTACCACAGCCATTCCAATTTCTGGAATGGAGAAGAAAACCAAGCCTGCAGAGAGGCCCATGCCTGAGAATAATTTCAAGATTCTACTCACCAGGTTATCAGTTCACCAGTTCATAGACAGTAGAAGTCTTTCTGCATAAAACATTGGTGTCCCCAGTTGCAAAAATTGTAATATAAGTATCAAAATCCATAATCCAGAATTGAAACTGAATTGAAACTGCTGAGTAACCCCCCCCCCAAGTGTGACAGCAGCTAATGCACTAGTACAAGAGGAGAACGTTTTACTTGATAGTAGTCGATCCTAGATAACCAGCATTCATTCTGATAGAAAGTGACTTACTCCTAATACCTGACCTGAGCCATGCCACACTAATAACTAATAACACACAATCAGTCACCAACTGGTTTCAGAGTTACCTGTCTGACCGCCAACAATCTGTTGTATGGCAGAATGACATATTTCCCTAACTACCTATCTCCATAGGGGTTCCCCAAGGATCCATCCTTGGACCCCTACTCTTCTCTGTTTTCACCAATAATCTAGCCTCTGCCACCAAACTTGGCACACTCATACAATACGCAGATGACTCAACCATCATCTGCTCAGCCCAGTCCCTACCCAAACTGCAAAAAGTCACACAGGAAGCCTTTTCCTTTGTTGAAACTTGGTTATCTAATACCCAATTAATACTCAACCCAAACAAAACTAAACTACACATCTTCCAACCCACCAAACATACTCAAAGTAACTCTCACTTTAACATCACAGCAAAAGACAACACCACTATATACCCAACTGAACACACCAAATTGCTTAGGAGTGGAAATGGACAATAAATTAAAATTTGACATTCACATATCCATGACCATAAAAAAAGCCCACAAAAAACTAGGAATGTTATACAGAAATAAGCAACTTCTCACCAAAGCAGCAAAGAGTTCAATAGCAAATTCCCACATTATCTCCACCCTACTTTATGCCCCTCCAATATATACCAACCTAAGGCAATGCGATCTAAACAAGCTAGAGACCTGCTACAACAAAATCGCCAAATTCGCCACACGGGCATCCTACCATAGTCACCACTGTCTCTCACTTGCTGAACTGGGCTGGCTTGAACTCCCTCACCTCCTTCAATGGTATCAACTCTGACTTGCCCACAAACTAGTAAACCATCCACTAAATGTCCCATCCCTCCAGAATCTACTCCAACCCTATCGCACCACCTGACCACTAAGATCCAGCAACAAAAATCACTTGCAGATCACTAAAGCCAATAACTCTGCTGGTGAAGCACTATTCTCTTGCGCCATAGCCAAATTATGGAACTCCCTCCCACCCACAATTACCTCCGTACCATCATGCACCCACTTCAAAACTTTACTAAAAGCACACCTAAAAACATGCTGGCTATGCCCTTGCAACTCACACTCTAATATCACCCACCCCATCCAACCACTACCTTTCTTTCCACCCCACTAACTACCTTGATTATAGCAAGCTCAGATGCTCATAAGCCTAATACTTATTATACAGCAGGAACTTCTTATTGTAACATTTGTTAATGTCTGTTATGTATTTCGCAGATAAAGATTCTAGTTGTCTACTGATGTAGTATGTTCTTCATCTGCAAATATGTTTGTAATTAATTGCTATGTTAAACAAACTGTTAATCGCTATGTAATCCAATGTAACTACTGTCTGTTTATTTTAACTGTGGAGCTTTTCTCCCCGGGCCTCTGCTGAAAATGGACCTACGTCCAGTCGGACACTCCCGGTCAACAATTGTAAATAAATAAATAAAATAAATAAATAACTCTAAATGTTGTGGGAACCCAGACAGAACTTACACATTATTCCCCAAGATACATTAACTGGGCTAGACTGGATAGAATTTATATTTCACAGGAACACGTGTCTTTAATTCAATGTTTTGAGGCACATCCAATAACTATTTCAGATCCTGCACCAAGAGAAATTTAGATAAAGGTGGACGGTAATTAACAACATATTTGTTAAAGAGAGAGTAATTTAAGGAATGTGTAGTGGAAATGATTTGGTCATTACTAGAGAAGAAAGAAATTACTTCAGAAGGAATAGCTAGTGAGTGGAATAAACTGAAAATGCAGTTTGAAAACATAGTAGAAATAAGTGAGAAATATATGTGGGGAAAAAGTAACAGGGATTGTTTAGAGGGACTAACAAAAGTTAAAGTGTTACAGAATAAGGAAAATCTCACTGAAAAAGAAGACAAACAAGTACAGAGCGCTAAAGGAGAAATAAGAGAATGTTTGTATGAAATGCATGAGTTAAGAAAGGATGCTTTTAAGCAAATATTTTGATAACAACTCCAGAGCATAAAAAACTTAGCACAATGACTTAAGTAACAGAAAGCAAAAAACAAGTACACAAAACTATTTGCATTTTCAACAAACAAGGAAAACATCCAGAAATCCTATAGAAATATTAGAGATTTTTGAACATTTTATGATTTTTTTAATAAAACAAAAGAATGCTGAAAGCAAGAAAAGACACAAATGGAAATATTTACAGAAAACTTAATTATGCTAACGTTGGAAACAGACAAGACTCAACAATTAATAGCTAAGATAGGAAAAGGTGAGATAAAATGGTGCTGTATAATCATTCATCAGGGAAGTCTCCTTGAACAGATGGTATTCATGTGGACGTTTGGAAGTTGGGAGGGAAGAAAGTGATAAAAAAATCTAGAAGGTTTTGTTTAACATTATTTTAAAAGGGGGATATCAGCATCTTGGAAGAAAGCTGTGCTGGCTATATCACCAAAAGAAAGTAAAGACCCTTCAGACCCAACTTTATACAGACCCATTTCATTTAAAGCCCTTATTATAAATTGTATATGTCTATATTAGCCACGAGAATGTCACAAATGTTGCCAAAAATGATAGATATGGATTAATGCAGTTTTGTGGAAGGGAGACAAACATTTGACAACATCAACAGAATAATGATGATCCAGAATTAAGCAGAGTCGAAGAAAATGCTTTTATTGTTGGAGGATCTTGATGAAGTGAAGGCATTCAATGGAGTCAGCTGGGATTTTATGAGTAGAGCAATGGTAATATTTGCATTCCCTAATAGAATAATAAGGATAAATATGAGGACATATTCAGGTTCAGAGGTAATAATTAATGTGAGAGGATTGCTCTCTGACAAGCTGTGTTTCAGCAGAAGAACCAGGCGGGGAGTCCTCTTTCCCCTTTGTTATTTGCTTTATATTTAGAGTTACTGACAAAGAATACTGGGAACTCACAAATTCAAGGATATAGCTGGTATAGTCTCTAGTCTTTGGCTTTTCCCAGTTAGGGGTCACCACAGCGGTTCACCAGTCCGCAGATTGATTAGCAGTGAAGTTTTTACAGTGTTGAGTTGCCAGCCCAGCCTTCACAGAAGGACACACACACACACACACACACACACACACACACACACACACACACACACACACACACACACACACACACAAACCTACCTGCATGTCTTTAAAACTCACTTGACCACAGGGAGGACATAGCTGGTATAATAATCAGGGAAGGTTAGCTTTATTTGCAGGTATATATCCATGCATTAATTGGTTCTGCAATACCCATGTTTATGAAGACATGATAAGTTGAAGTATTTAGGTGTATGGATTAAAAATGATTCTATTATGGCAGCTTACGATATGTGAGGAAAGACACAACAAAACAAAAGATAATACAAAAACTGAGAAGCTAGAAGCACTTGATTGTGGATATGAATAGTATGATATAAGCAGTGAAATGTTTCTAGTCCCTTTAGATTTATATACATGTTAAGCATATTTTCATCAACTAGAGGAGGAATTGTTTACCATAACATAAGTCAATTCTACCCATAGAACAAGGACTACTTGATCTGAAGGATACTTTAGAGTTATACATTTAACACACACATATATATATATATATATATATATATATTTTTTTTTTATGTGGATGATGATGTAATCAGGTGAGAGTTCATGAAGTAAGGTGAGAGTAGGATTTTGAATGCAGGTTCTTAAAGAGAATTACAATGAGCATACAGAATGTTAAATTCATAACATACCTTAAAGTATTCTAAGAACTAATCCAACATGAGAATGGAGAAAGAAGATTTTACCAATAGGAATAGCTGTAAGTAGGAATATAGAAAATAGGTAAGATGGGGACTGGAATTTACTGTAGATAATTAGCAAAGAAACCAATGTATTGGGAACAAATAACTTGAACGTGAAATGTAATAGACTAAGATGAGTCCAAACGTACATCTGGAGTGCAGATTAGAAGCCATCTTTCCTACCAGGTATTGAAATCAGTGTATAGGCAAAGAGAAAGGGCTAGGGGAGTTCTAAGTGAAATAAAAAACAGCTCTGATAGAGTCTTTTTAATTCAGTGTAGAACAGAACTTGCTGTTTAGAAAAGAATAATTAGTAGGGCATATTAATTATTTCCCACTAGCTATAAGGATTAATCATAAGATGTTAGCAAAGGTTAAGAAGAGAGAATGAAGAGACAATACACAAAAGAACAATTGGAGGACATTTATATGGCTTCCAAGACTGCAACAAAGTCCAGAAGGTTTAGGAATTTTTGCATAAAATAGTTTACATGAGTAGTTTTATACCCCATGCAGACTTTGCAGAATTTTTCTTCACACAGCAAATGCAGTAGGTATGATGGAAAAGAGAGAGGTAATTTGAACCATGATTTTTTGGGAATGTAATGAGTTGGCAGAATTAAAAAAAAACCTACACTTCCAGCTAAGATTCTTAAAAAGTGGATAGGAAATTTAGATTTGAATGTGATGTTATTTGTAGAGGATAATTCTCTCTTTTTACCCACTATTCATACATTTTTAGAACACAAGGATTGATAGAGTGTTTATATCAAATAAATTTAGATGACATATTAGTTATATGGTGCTCATTAGCAGAACATAATACTGTATGTTTTAATGTTTCATTCAAAATAAGGTCCCTTCCAATATTTATTAGGACACCAGCCTGCTTAACTGCTCAGCCAGACTTTAAGGAATGGTTCACTAATGGATTGAAACAGTTTAGGAATAAATTTAATAAGAATTATGTTAATAACATTATTTTATGGAATTACCTAAAGTCTATCTTTTACAAAAATAAATAAATCAATAAATAAATAAAATGTGGTATAAAACTAAGGTTAAAATGGAATGAAGAAATCCAAAGCTTACAATACAAAGTACATAATGAAACATTAGAACTACAGAAAGGTAATAAAGATAGTCTTAAACTATTAGAGAGTTAAACTTCAATGCATTTTACTCCATAAAACAGAACTTGCCTTGAAAACATTCATATTGCATTCATATGCAACAGCTTCTACGGTGTTACATAATTTAGCAAATAGGTAAAAATTATTTAACAATTCTAACTAGATTAAGAGTATTGCAAAACCTAACACTGACAGAAAAAATATCTGATATTGCCAACATGTTGCAAATATTTAATAATTATTATGAATAATTGAATATTGGGATGTTTACACAACAAGGAAATGATATAGATATATTTTTTAATTATAACATTATTAATAAGGTACATTCTACACAAGCAGGTTGATCAGTGCCATCTCATTATCATAACTTAAAGATCCAATTAAAAGACTGAAAACTAATAAAGCACCAGGGCATGATAGCATACTTTCAAAAACATGCAAACTTCTGCCAAATGACATAATTATTTTAGTAAAAATAATATTAATTTCTATTCAAAATGGTATGGAATTCCTCCAGACTGGAACTATTGTATAATATTTCCAGTTTTTAAACAAGGTAAGGATCCAGAATAGTGTTCCTTTTATATACCTACTTCATTTTAAACACTGGTTATTAAATCTTCGTTCCAATTTTTATTTTCACAGAGATTGAAATATGTGCTACGTAGCATAATACACAAAGAACAAACATTTGTTTTTCAAAACAGGAAAACTGAAGGTAATATTAAAAAAAAAATCATTTTAGATTATCAAGTCAACAAGCACAAGTTTAACTGTTATATGCCTTGATCTAAAAAAAAGCATTCTGTACTGTTAATTGCACCTTTTTATTTAAATCTTTAAAAGTACATGGATTCCCAGATGACTTTATTGCACTTCCTGAGAGTATATATAAAAAGTCTAATTCTTGTTTCAAAATTGCCCCCCTTTAATCACAGGTATTTAAAATTTATAAATGGACTAAGCAGGGTTGCCCACTTCCTCCTTTGATATTTGTCCTAATTATATGGTCCTTTGCAGCTTTCATCAGAAATAATGTTAAGACTGGCAGTTTTAAGTTAAATGACTAATCTCATTGTAAGATCCATCTTTTTGCTGATGATATTCTCTTAACTATAAGATATAAATAAGCATTCAATGAGATCTATAGCTCTATCAGATTATTTAAATTGTTTCAAAAATGAAATTTAATGAAAATAACACATAATGTTTATGTATAAATCATGTGTTATATGTAAACTTGATTAAAACTGTAATTTTGGTTCAGTTAAAATAGTAGTAAATACTTAGGATTTTGAATTTCAGATAATCTTGAATCTATCAAAGAAGAACATTATACTAAATATTAGAAGAAATCACTTATTGGGCTAATACATGAAATAATAATATCTGTTTCTTTTGAAGAAAGATTATTACTCATAAAAAATATTTTATTGTCTAAACGTTATATACAATACAGTCAACAGTAATTATGGCTGCTATATTTAAATAGATAATCCATGTGTTTCACAATGGAAGCTATTACATATGCAAATTTGTGATGATTCTAATCTTAAATCTCTTCTTCATTTAGATATTTCTAATAATAAAATGGTATTGCTCATCAAGAATTATTTTAATGGGTACAGCAAGAAATTAACTGACTCTAACTACATACATTTTATATTAAAGACTTTAAAATTATTTATAAGCATCCTTCCACTAAAAATAGCTGTTCTCTTTATTCCCAATAGCTAATTTAGTTGATATTACTGAAAATAATAATCTATATATGATGCTGAGTTTGAAGTCTCACAGTTTCATTTATTGGACCAATGGTTTAGATAGAATTAATACATTATCTACTGATAAAGTTATGTTTAAACTTAGCCTGGAATCTGAAAACTGGTCACTAGCATTTAGTATAAGAAATAAAACTGAGGAAAAGACACGATTGATGACATCAAATAAAAAAGGAGAAATTCCAAGCTTAAAAGAGTATAGTTAATCAATTATAATTGTGATGGAGATAGAAACCCATCTACCCTAGCCATTTACAAATTAATTTTAAAAATCAGCATTAAATTTACTAAGAAATACTGGAATTTCATCAATCATAATGACATGAATGACACTGACAATGACAATAATAAAGACTTAATTTTAAAGTCAATCAGTTTAACATCTTATGGTATATTCTGGAAAGTCTTTGCTTAGAAATATTTACATGGAATCTTCACCACTCCTCACAAAATTGCAAAATGTGCATCGTGCCAGGGGTTCTATGTGTGTAAAGCCATAAGACCCCTGGCAAAAAGAATTAGTGAACATAAAGTAGCAATTCTGAAAAATGACAAAATGAATGCTTTGGCTAATATAGCTTAATGTGTTCAGAGTTTAGAAGATTTGAATTTTTGGTTTTGGAACAAGTTCAACATTTAATTGATAATATTAATAATCTTTTGGAAGTTAAGGAACTCAAATGGTATTTGTTATTAGCTTCAAATCTTTTTCCAAGTATTAACAAAAATCTTAATATTAAATATATTGAAGTGATATCAGTAAGCAGGAAGTGATGTTAAGATATTTAATTGTTTAATTGATTAATAGGTTACTTAATGTATTTGTATGAGTATTCATTTGTTGTATTGGGATGGTGAAGGTTGTTTCTGATGAATTCTGCAAATAAAGAATGAGATAATTAAAATTATCTTGACTAACTGGGCCGTTTTTCTCATATTTAAAGAAGTTGTGTATTTTATAACTTTTCTGAAGTCTTCCTTCGGTTTTGGTGAAAACTTTAAAATTACTAAAATGTTTAAAACTACTGGGAAGTCCTGCTGTAGATTTAAAAAAATAATTAAGCATGATTGGTGTCATATTTTTAAGCATGGTAAAATGAACACTTTTGGGAAAAAGATTTTGCTATTTTTAAGTATTTTGGTCTGATGTGTGTAA
>NC_056739.1:1475179423-1475201923 GCF_019279795.1 Protopterus annectens
ACCTGGATGTTACTAGGACAATTTATAATCCCCTGTGTGGGGCCAAATTGCTTTGTATAAGATTTTTTAAATGTAACTAAAATTTTAGAATATATACACAGTTTATCAATTTGTATGGTTTTACTCCTACCACATCTTATGTATCTATAAAATGGATTTCTATTATGTTCAATATCTTTGTTAAAATGTTCTACAAATTTCTCTTAATTTTGTCTCACACTGTCTTCCAGGTGGGAAGAGCTGCCTCTATGCAGCTACTAGCATGGTTGTATATCAAGCCTGTGAATAGTTCCACATAAGCAGCATTGTTCTCAAGGTTTATGGGGGTTTGAAATTTTGCCAGGTTATCACTTAATAGTAGCAAGTTCAAAGAAGACTATTTTGTGGTCTGAGCTTACCAAAGAAGGAAGGAATTACACTACAGGGGCTGCAGCACTTTCCCATATTAGTGAGGACTAGATTTAGTATGTTTGCACCCAGTGTATTGATAATCTGATCCAGGGAATTTGTGTTTACAAAATCCAGGAATCTCTGTCCCTGTACTTTTGGTGTCATATATGATTTCAAGTTAATAGTGCGGTAATTAAAGTCATCCATGAATATGGTATTGGGTTGAATGGTGAGTATTTCCAACAAGTTTAAAAATATGTTATGGGTTTCCTAGGTCATAGAGGGGGACCTATAACTTGCAAGGGAGTGGTATGGGATTTTGCCTATGATGATCTGAAGATAGAGAAGCTCAAGTGCATTGTCATGTTTAACCAGTCGTGAAGTATATTTATTTTTTATGTACATCGAGACACCTCTACATTTAGTCCTTGTCTGTGTAGTAGTCTAAATGTGCGGAAGGCATTATAGCTTTGCAATGCCAGTGTGCTCTCCGTGGCTTTAAACTATGTCTCAGTTGTCACATCTCATGTATTCAGATGAGACACTGAGGCATGGAATGTGTTCAATTCATTTATTGTACATAAACACATCAGGAGCTGTAACTGGAACATATACTCCTCTGACTGACTACACAAAATGGCACAATCTCGCATGTGCTCAGTACTTTATATGCATATGCTGTCTAACTACAGTGGCTGACTATGTTCAATATACACACTGATCTACATCCTTCCTCTTTAACTTTGTTTGACATTGCAAAATACAAGAACAAAGGCATATTTAAGAGCTAGACATTCTTTCAACATTTCAACAAAACATAACTGATTTCAAGTCCAAGTCATTGTGTATTTAGGATTGGGTTTGCAAATTCTACCCAATCTAGTTACATAGAAATTCTGACTGGGTTTAGCAACAAGGACAGTCTCTGGGGTTTCATTCAATACTGGAACATCTGGGTTTACATCAAAGCTGTTTGAAGAAAGCACATTGCCCTTTTGAATTTAAACAGTTGACGAGTCACTCTGGAAATTAGAGTCGTTGGCACAGGCAATCTACTGTGGCACTGGTTCTGTGACAGGTAACACATGTCTACAATTCCATCTGTAATCCATTCCTTCAGATTGTACGATGTAAGATCTCCATTGCTCACAAATGTCCTTCACGATTCCTACACGATCATGACCTTTGGATGACTGCATTTTCGCAACTTCTCCTTGTAGCAATAGTCGAAGAAATTTACTGGTTTTATCATAGTACAACTTTTGTGACTGATGTTTTCCCAAAAGTTGATCCTTGACCACTCTATTATTCTTTGCATTTGGCACTAACAATTGTTTGTTGATTGGAAGAGTTGTTCATGTCTGTCTGGATGTGAATCTTTGAGCAGGTGAACTAAGCAAGTTGTCTCGAGGAATGTTTCTGAGACTGAGTAAGTTAAAGAAAACTTTGGTACTATGTCTTTTGGATTTCTCCAACAAGTGCTTTGCACTCCAAACTGCACATTCAGCTAAAAGATTGGCTTGTGGATACTCAAGACTACTAGTAAGATGAACACAATCCCAAGACTCAGCAAATTTCTTGAACTGCTGACTAGTAAACTGAGCCCCATTCTCAGACATGACTTTGTGCGGACTACCATGGACAAAAAAATGTCTCTTCAATTTTTTAATGACTGTGCTGGATGTCAAATTAGGAAGTAGGTCAATTTCAAACCAATCTGAGTAAGGGACTACTAACACCAAGTAATGCTGACCATTCCATTTGAAAATATCAGTAGTAAGTGTCGACCATGGTAATTCAGGAATGTGGTATAGCCGAAGTGGTTCTTTTTGCTGATGTGGCTTGGTTTTACTACAAATTGAACACACTAGTTTTCTTCTCTATATCTTTGGACATAGAAGGCCAAAATACAATGCCTCTTGCCCTTCTGTTAGTTGAATCAGTGCCTAGCTGACCACAATGCAAAATGTTGATGTATTCCTGCTGTAGTGCTTTAGGAATTACTACTTTTGAACATTTCATGATGACTCCATCTTCTATCATGATGAGCTCATCTCAGTAAGGAAAATACTGCTGAATGTCAAGTGGTAAACTGGTTTGTCGTGTTAGCCATCCTTAACTGATAACATTTTTTAGCTTCTGGACAACTGGGTCTGAAGCTGTGTAATTTCTTAGTTCATCAAGATGTGATGGCGACAAATTTCTGACTTCCATGACTTCAAAGTCTGCTGTTTCATTTTCATGCTGCTGTTATTTCTTTGGGTGTGCATGACAAAGCATCAACAAGGTACAAGTATTTACCCTTTTTGTAAACAATATTAATTACAATCAGGCTGGTGTGGTATGCATTAGCTTTTTTAAAACTGTCAATAGTGGTTAGTGATCAGTCTCTATTTGGATAGGTCTGCCATAAATATAATCATTGAACTTCGAACATGCGAACACTACTGCCAAAAGTTCTTTATTTGTACATAATGCATCTCTGTTTGGGATAAAGTTCTTGACACATAAACTACTGGTATGTCTTCTTGAAGAAATACTTCACCAAGGTCATACTTTGAAGCATCACAAGAAAGAGGTACAGGTTTATGATCATCATATCATCTCAATGTGGGTGGACTGGCAATTTTCTTCTTCAGATGCTCTTTGGTGTTTGTTCCAACCAGGACCGGTGTACATTTCTGCATGTCAACTGATATAATGGTGAAGAAAGTTCACTCAAGTCTGGGATGAACTTTCCTAAATAGTTGACCATACCTAGAAAACATTGTAAAGATGTGACATTCTCTGGAAATGGCATTTCAACAATTGTTGTTTGCTTAGCAAGATCTGGTTGTAAGCCAGAATTGGCAAACAAATGTCCCACATAAGTAACTTCTTTCACTTTGAATTTACATTCTGAAAATTCAGTTTAAGATTTACTTAATGTGCATGGTCTAGAACTTTCCTGTGATTTCTGTTATGGTTATCTTCACCATTGCCTCCAACAATAATGTTGTCTACTATATCCACGGATAACCAGAAAATATTTGTTCCATGGCACATTGAAAGACTTCACTGGCAAAATTGATTCCAAATGGGGTTCTCAAAAATCTGTATCTACCAAATGGTGTACTGAATGTGGTTAACAATGAAGATTTGCGATCCAGCAAAATTTGCCAAAAAGAGCTTTTTGCATCTAAGACTGAATAAACTGTGCAATTTGGCATGAGAGCGGCGACACATTGAATGATGAGGACACAACTGCTTTTTTAAGTCTCTTGGATCAATACATATTCAAATATCATCTGAGCTTTTCTTATGCACTATGACCATGGAGGATGCCCATTCAGTCAGTTCTTCTACTGGAGTATGGACATCTAAATTCATCATTTTGTCTAGTTCTGCTTTTACTTTACTCTGCATTGCTACTAGAATCTTCCATGCTGGTCTAACAACTGGACTTACTTCATGGTTTAACTTCATGGAATATGTGACTGGAAGTTTACCAAGCTCATCTTTGAAAATATCAGCATATTGACTAAAAATTCTTTGTGTAAAACTATCGTTGTTATTCATGCTTATATGGTGAACCTCTTTATTAAATAAAATCAGTCCCATTCTCAGACTGTCTTTGAGGCTAACAGTGACTGCACATGTCTTTTGACTATCTAAAACTGCAAGTCATAGCTGTAGCTGTTTCCAGCAGAATGGCATGAAAGCACTAATGCAACATCAGTTTGGATCTCTTCACCACCAAAAGCAACTAGTTTTGCACACTTTGCTGAATCAAGTTTCTCACCAGGTTTTACTTTAGCAAACATTTCTGCTGATATAACATTGTACTTAGATCCAGTGTCTACTTTAAGCTCTACAGGTCCCCCATTAATTTGTACAGTACAAAATGTTTCACTCTTTGCTTACAACTGATAGTCTACTGTATTAAACCATCAACATAGAAAGTTTGCTCACAGCTCTTGGAGTTTGCTACAGTCTCTATCTGATCTACTTGCTTCTCTGGATACTCTCTTTTAACATTAAGTCTGCAACACTTTAGACTTGTAAAGCCTTCTGAAATGATTCCACTTTTTACATTTGTGATATTGCTGACCAAAAACAACTTTTCCTGTTTAGGTTCATGACTGCCTCCACAATTGCTGCTGTTAACAATGAGGTTGAGAGTGGCCTGTCGGTTTATATTTCTTTTTCATCTTAACTTTCTGCTGTACACTATCACCATTCGCACTAGCAGATACTGCAAACATGCTTTTCTCATTCGTAAACATATTCATATCTTTTTCTGTAAGCTCATGTATTTGACGAATCTCTATAGCTTTGCTTAATGTTAATTCACTATCTTGAAGCAAAACCTTTCTCACTGCATCATTAACACCTCATACAAGATGGTGTTTCATCAATTCATCTCGTAAATCACATCTGCATGTTTTTGCTTTATTTCTTAAGTCAGTAATATATGCTACAATAGTTTCACCAGGCTTTTGATTTCTTGTGTAGAATTTGTGCCTTTCCATTGTAATATTCATTTGAGGATTACACATTTCTCTAAACATGTTTTAAGCAATCAGGGTCTTTGAGCGTTTCAGCCTGTATCACAATATGGCAGTTCTCCCCTCCCCTGCATACACAGCAGGTGCATATACAAATGAACGCTCTCATTCAATGGTATCTAAGCCAGTGAAACTGAGAAATATAAATGCTTTTGTATGTGTGTCGTTATCAGAAAAAGCAGCCTGTATGAAAATATCATATTCTTGCTCAAACACTTGCTAGTTCTCTGCAATATTACTATCAAACACCAGCAATTCAAGTCTGCAAAATCCCTCTCCATAACAACAAATTTAAACATAAGTATAAACCTGGTACTTGTAATTATGCTCAAATGCACAACAGTCTCTGAAAATGCTTTATTTTAACAGTCAGAAATACCTCAAACACTCCGGACACTTCAAAAGTCTTAGTTACTGCGAAAGTCAGACATTGCAAAAATATTTGGACATTTTAGCCTTTTTGAACATTTTAAACACTTCAGAGATTATTTCAAACACTTTAATCACTATGTCTCTATTTCAGACATTTTGAATAACTCGGAAATTATTTTGAACACTTTGAATGCTATGCCACATGTCTGGCGACTGAAAATCAAATAAAATTAATTTAAGTACCTTTAAATAACCACTGACCTGTTTCACTCAAGGATATTACTCGACTTCTAATTGTGTGCATCATGGTTTGCAAGCTGCTTTAATTTCGGATCCCATTCTAACACCATGTCACATGTCTCATGTATTCAAATGAGACACTGAGGCACAGAATGCATTCAATTAATTTATTATAGATAAACAGATCAGGAGCTGTAACTGGAACATATTCTTTGAACTTCATATGCTACTAACTGATTCATTACTTCTAACACACTCACATGTGCATCTCTATTCCTCCATTCAAGCTGGCACTCACACTAACTACACAAAATGAGACTTGATCTTGCATGTGCTCAATAACTTATATGCACATGCTGGAGAGCTACAGTGGCTGACTAGGTTCAATGTACACACTGATCTACATCGGTGACTGCACAGACATCAGTATTCTCTGAGGTGAGTAGAGCTTGTAGGGAGCAGAGTTGTTTTTTGTTTATCTATGATACTTGAGTGTGGGATGGTGTCGAATGTCTTTCCAAAGTCTAGATATGAGGTATGTACTGATTTTCCCTAATCCATAACTACAGTAACATTTCCAAATAAACCAATCTGGTTATGTAGGCAGGATCTGCCATTGATGAATTCTAACTGGTTTGTGTTGAGAATCTGTAGGTTATCTACATCTTTATTTATTAATTCCATAATGATCCTTTCCATAGCCTTACAGACAAAGGCTGTTCAGGCTTATGGGTCTACAATTTCCTGGGTCCAATGAAGCCCCACCTCTGTACAAGAGAATGGTTGCTGTTGTCCTCCATTCATCTGGCATGAAGCCTGTTTTGAGGATGATACTGAATAGCATCTGCAGTGGGTCTGACAAGTCATGTTTCAGCCTGACCAGCAGGCAGCCTGGTATACTGTCCAGCCCCACAGAAGCAGTATTCTTTGCTTTAGATAACACATTGAGAACTTGTTCTTTGGAAATTTCTTGGGCATGTAGATGCAGCTATGTTATCTAGGAAGATTAGAGGGGAGAGGGGATTGAAGTTTGAGCTAAGTTTGTCTGTTATTAGATTAGCAATGTCCTCTGGGTCCAAGTATGTTATATAATTTACTATTAACTCTGAACAGTGCTGGGCATAATCTCTGATGATTTTAGCATAATTAAAGAAGGTTTTGTGGTTATCCTTGACTTGGGTGGCTATTTTACCTAATATCTGGTTTTGACTGAGTTGATCAGGGTCCTGAGTTCTTTCTTTAGTTGAGCAAGATAATTTTTGGCATTTTGAAAGTTAATTTTATGTATTATCTTATTATATGTTATGGTTCCAACATATGGGTTTATTTTTGAATTTGGCATTGTAATTATTTCTAAGGAGGGTATATGCATCCATGCAGCTGTTTACGTGTGCATTGAAGTTGACAGTAAAGGATTTTGCATAAGTATTGGGATTGTCATGAAAAAAGGGACTTTTCAATTTAGACAGGTAATCACTCAGTTATAGTAGATTAGCCCCCCCCCCCCCGATAATCTACAAACACCAAGGTGTTAGAAGTTGCTTCAGGCTTCACAACAGTATTTTTAACACCTTTATTAAATTATCACTTAGGATAGAGGCACACATACATTAATATAAGAGAAAACAAGCCATATTAAGATTTTTTCATGCATTATGCATTGAATATGTTTTCTTTTTCTTTTTTATATGGTGAATATTACTGATTTGTGGTGCAATTTTACTAGGGAGGAAGTTACAATTGCTAGAGAACAAAGCTGGCCCATATTGATAAGGACGACATCCAGGATTTTGTCACCCCAAGTTGGGGTGCGGACTAATTAGTCCAGAAAGTTCGAACTGATAAAATCAGAATTTTCTGGGCATTCACGACTGAGGATGTATAAGTCTCCCAGTTTATGGAGGAGTAGTTGAAGTGTCCTAGGAGAATGGTGTTTTGCTTAATACATATGGACTCCATACTAGTTAGGTTGAAAATGTGGGCTGGGGGGGCATAGAGGGTTCCTATAGTTAGTTATGATATGATAATTTGATAAGGGGTTATGTTAATAGTAAGTTGGACATGGATGACTTCCAGGTTGTTAGTTTGTCCAAGTAGTCTGGAGATGATTTATTTTTGAAAAATAAGGAGACATCACTGCATAGTATTTTCATCTAATGTAGTGGGAATGAGCTTATGATACATATTAAAACCCTGCACTGATGGAGTACTTTTGTTGGTCTTGAACCAGGTAACTAGTTCCCTGTGATGATGTGCATGTCAATGTCTACCAGGTTAAGGAATGCTTATACTGAGTGTTTTTTTTTTGTTTTGTTTTTTTTTGTTAAAGCTTGTAGCATTGAGCAACAATGCCTTAATGTTCTAAGGATTCTGTTTTGTTATGCTGGAAGTTTTAGAAGACTGACATTGCCAGAAAAAGTACAATGGGGGTTGCAAGTATATAACCAATATGTGAAAGCTTTGGGGCAGAAGTGCAGGCCATCCCTGCAAAACAGTTAGGACTGTCTACCATCACCTACCAGGTTGATTTATATTGTACAACCTTTGTTTGACAAAAGAAACTAAGCCAACTGTTGAAAACAGTAATCTTTTGTTTGTATGGTAGCATCATTCCTAGTGATGATAGAATGTTGTTCAATGCTAAGGTCATACCAGCCTCAGGCACATTCCAAAAGCTCCATCATGTCTCTCTTCACATAATATGTCTCAGGTCATTTATACCCACATGTACTATGACTGTGTGTAAGGACCTGAATGTTTGAATAATGTGGTGAACACTTTCACCTGATAGGTAATAGACCATGACCCTCTCCTTGCACAGCCTAGTGAGAGTTGCTTCAGTGTGTCTCAATATGGAGTCACCAATGAACAGGAATTTTGATTTCTGTGGATGCCTGCTTATGTGCTTTTGAAATGACTCAATGTGACTCTTAGTTGCATGTTTCATGGTGGGTGCTGCCTGTGTTGTGTGTTTGTGAGACTGCTGAGAGTATTTGCGTCTTAGCTTGCTTTTACAAGGCCTTTGTGGATTAGGTAGGTTACTTTTAAGAAACTCAGCATATGAAGGTCTATGTGTTTGGTCTGAGCTGTGTCTGCTTTGTGTAGTGTGGTGTTGTGTGGTACTGACAACATGCTTGTTATTTGTCTTGGCTTTGTGTGAGAGCTTTGCCTCCAGTGACATTATATAACTACATCTCCCCCACACCGTGTCCAGTGGTTTAAGTAGTAGGTGGTTGTCAGAAAGCATGAGACAATGTCTACATTGTCTCAGGATCCCCATTGTAACCAGGATGGCTACAGAGATGGATGGAAAGTACAAATCCATGGTTCCATGTACTTATTAATGTGGGCTGTAAGGGGTGGTGCCCCTATGAGGTTTGGAGCTTATTTACTGGAAGTGCCATCTGAACCAAAACAAACAATCTGATTATACACCTGAAGGGCAATACACCACCTAGCATAAATCTATAAAAAACAACCATTCTTAGATACTTATCTCTGTAACTGACTGACCAGAAACTGGCCTAAAACATCCACAAGACCTAAAGTACCCTGACTATCACTCACCTCACTAGAAATAAACTAAAGTTTAATATCAACAATTAGATAAACAGCAAAATGCAGTGAAATTATTTTCTGGACTTACTAATACGGGCTAAAAGACCTTATATAAATAGATGCAGACCATTAAAATGAACTTAAAAACAGGCCAAGAAATGAAAAATATTTACTTATTTTCTTCCTATATATTTTGGAAGTATCACAAATCAGCAGTAGTTTAAAGGAACACAGCAATAACAGTTTAGGGTGATGGGAAGATTCTTAGACATCTAGTTCTGGAATAATACTTGTTAGTATTGTCAGACAGTGAAAAAATACTGTCAATGACATAATTATACAGGCAAAAGTTAAACTATAATAAATCGAATTCTTATCAATTATTAAACTCATGAGACCATTTCAGTCAAGGCATAATACAGCACTGGTAGAATAATTAATGTAGGCATTAACCCTGACATTATGTCCCTCTTACAACCAGTCCCTTGGCTAACGTGATGCTCCTTTACAACCATGCTGTAGTATTTATTTATTTATTTTTATTTATTTTTATTTTACATTTGTTAACTGGGCTAGTCTAACTGGATATATTTCCATTTTCAGTAGAGGCCTGGGGAGAAAAGCTCCGGTGGCAACAAATAAAAATTGAAATTAAACATTTAAAAATTAAAAAACAGTTAAAAATTAAAAATCAATATTAATACATAATAAATGAATGGATTTCAAAAGAAGATTATTCAAAAAGCAGGAAGTAATAAGAATACAAAAAATTACAGAAGCATTACTAGAGTAATGCAGGTATTTACAATAGTAGAGGTGACAATATGTATAGGATAATTCAATATGCAGTGAGATACATGTAGACTATCAGTATATTAAACAGGATAGAGATTTTCAGAGCATTAAGCAGGATAGATTATATCAGTATGTTGAATTCTGTAAAGCAGTTACAGTCCTACTTCAATGAAAGTGAAATAGGTAGAGGTTCAAGAGGAGAAATATCTGTAGTGAAGGAGAAGATTAATCAGGGGTGCTACAGGGGCATAACCAGTGTGTTTTGAGGTGTCTTTTTAAAGAGAGGCAATGAAGAAATTAAAGTTAGTTCATTAGGCAGTAGGTTCCAGTTTTTTCCCACAGAGTTGGAAAACAGAGAAACTCCAGCCATGTTTAAGACTTGCTTATGCTAGCAAGAAGCTTGCTGGAAGAGCGAAAACAATTTAGATTTTTGTATGGGATTATGAGATTGGAAAGTATAGGAGTGCTGTTAGGTTTATAAAATATCTTGTGGGCAATGGTGAGTTGGGAGAGTTTCAACTGGTTTTGAAATTCAAGCCAGCCTAGCTGCGTTAGATTCAGACAATGGTGAGTTCTAAAAGCATTTCCGGTGGCAAATCTGGCGATGTTATTATAGGAATTAGCTAGTTTGATGAGATTATTTTTCTTTAGATTAGTGTATATTGGTGAGGCATACAGAAGAGTTGAAATTAAATGGGAGTGTGCAATCTTAGTTCTGGCTATTGGTGTTAGGAAAGGTTTAATTCTATATAAGGAGCCTATTTTTTTCTGTTGACAGTTTTGATGGTGTTATTTATGTGGCTGTCAAATGTAAGGTTATTGTCAATAGTAATTCCTAGCAATTTAGTGGTAGAATCGGAGAATATACTTGTGCCATTATTGGAGATGACAGAGAATTCTATGGGGGAGGATTTGCTGGTGGCATTTATTTATTTACCATATTTGTAAGTTGTTTACTGAGCATGTGGGCTGGCCTGATGCCCCTTTTTAGCCACAACATGAGTTCACAGAGTAAGCACAGACAGTCAAAAGCAAGAATACAAACTATAACCAAGTTATATATATGCAGAATACATGGCATGCAGAAGATAAAACAGTATTGTAACAGAAGGTACACTATCCATAGGTAGAAGATAGTAATAGCAAAAAATGAACTAAATGTGCACCTTTGTAAAATGAATACAATAAATATGCAAATTTAAATTCTTATGCAGATATCAAAATAAGATGTATTAGTATACATTGGCTTACAAGGTTTGCCTACACAGACATCCATCCATCCATCCATCCATCAACAACCCCTTTTTGCCATTTTGCACATGGACTCAGGGTGTCACTTCCACAGTGACAATCATCTCAATCCAAGGTTTACACTGCCAGGTGGCTAGCCATCATCGCAAAAACATGCATATGGCTCCTTTATGTTGGTGTTCTCTCAGTGTTTTTGAAAGGTTTCCAAGAGTTGCTGCTTTTTTACTTTATTTAGAAATTGTATTTTCTCTTATTTAATTTCTCCAAATCTTTTGGGTTTCTAATACCATGATGGGAATGGAGCCCATTCCTAAGTCAAAGTATGATTAAAGTTCATGAAATTAACATTGCTTCAATCTTTGATGTTAGCCAGAAGTGCTCTTCGCAGCACTCACAATGTGCTCAGTATTGACTCCTTCTTCAATTCATAAGGAGTTACATGTATAGTAACATATCTAAGTATGATTGTAAATTCTGTTTTATAAGACCCATTGCTTCTACTACGATTGGAACTATCTAGATATCCTTCTTCCACATTGCCCTCATTTCTGCCTGCAAAGCCTGATATTTTATGACTTTGTGTCTCTCCATATGTAAGACACTGTAGTCACTGGCTGTAGGAATTTTAACAATCAATGCCATTTTTGTTTTCTTTGCATGGACTACTATATATGTTTTTTCACATCTATTTTTTGAACTGCTGGTAATGGGTGATCCCATGTTATATAAACTGCATTTCTATAATGCTTTGTGAGTCATGTTTACGATGTTTTTCAACTACTTCAGTATTATAATGTTCATAGGTAGGTACTAGGCTATCAGCCAGGGGCCTATGTAAGCTTAGCCAACAAGGTTCCCTTGCTTACGCCGCCCAAGAAAGTTATTTTCCTGTGCCACTGTCAAGCAGAGACACAGAAGTGATCCCCGGGGTGTATTTCCTATTTCCCATCCACTCATCAAGACTTTTCTTGAAGAGTGCTAATGAAGAACTTTGCTTGACATAGATGGGTAGCCTGTTCCAGAGTATGGGAAGTTTCTGGGACAGGAATCTATCCCTCCAGCATGTCCTGTTTATTGTGGTGACAAAGTTTAGGTCCCTAGAGCATGTAGCTCGGAGGGGTTGGAATTTCTTTAGGTGTAGCATGTTCAACAGCTCTGGGTTTGACATTGCTTTATATGTTAGGCAGACATCACCTCGGAGTAAGCGATATGCTACAGAGTAAAGCTGGAGTTTTTTGAGATGGTCAATGTAGGGCATCTGTTTGAGGCCAGTAATCCTCTTTGTGAGGTACTTCTGTGGCCTTTCCAGCTGCTGCAGATGTCTTGTGAGGTACATTCCAAAAGGGGCATTGAACTCCATAATGGGTCTAATGAGTGTCAAGTAGAGGGGAACAATTACCTCTTTTTTTCTGGATGAGAACCCTTTTATGATGAGGTGTGCCACATAGAAGGACTTCCTAACTACTGTGGCGATGTGACTATCAAAGGACAGACTACTGTCCACCTGGGTCCCAAGGTCTCTTATCACACATTCAGTGTTAAGTAGACTGCTGTCTATGTAGTAGTTCATGGGTATAGAGTTTTTACCAAAGGGGATGACAATGCACTTTTTGACATTGAGCTTGAGGCCATGGCTCTGACACCAGACATCTGTCTCAGCGAGGCCCTTCTGTAGGATTTCCACATCATTTGGGGACTCGACTATGGCTCCTAGTTTGCAATCATCTGTGAACTTCATTAGCCAGAGGCCTTCTGTGTTAGCCTGTACTTCAGAGAAGTAGATACCAAACAGGAGAGGTCCCAGGACTGAACCCTGCGGTACTCCACTTGTCACTGGTTTGAGGTCAGATTTGGAGTGTGCAACTTTTGCAGTGTGGGTTCTGTCAGTGAGCCAGTTGGCAACCCATCTTGTGACATAGGGATTTATACCTAATTTAGTGAGTTTAGCTATAATTCCAGAATGGGGGATGGTGTCGAAAGCCTTGGCGAGGTCAAGATAGGCTGTATGAACCACCTTACCCTCATCTACGGCTTTGGTGACTGCCTCAAAAAAGTTGATTAGGTTCAGGAGGCATGATCTGCCTTTCACAAACCCAAACTGGGTGGGATCCAGAGTATGGAGGTTACCAATGTCTTTTTTTATGAGTTCCATGATGATACGTTCCATGGCCTTGCAGACCAGGCTCGTCAGGCTAATAGGGTGATAGTTCCTGGGATCAATGGTGGCTCCCCCTTTGTGGAGTGGGATAACTGTTGCTGTATGCCATTCACTGGGCACAAATCCTGATGTGAGGCGATGACTGAACATGGTGCTTAGGTGGGGAGCCAGTTCATTCTGAAGTTCATGTAAAATGCAGCCTGGGGTGTTGTCTGGTCCCATGGATGCTGTGTTTTTGCTGTAGAGAGTGCAGCCTTTACCTGCATAGTTGTGATTACAGGGGCTCTGCATTCTTCCTGTATAGATATGTTCCCTTTAGGGGGTGGGGGGGTAAAGTTAGCACTGAACCTATCTGTCAAGATGTTGGCAATATCAGTTGGTTCTGTAATTTCCGTGAATTTTCATGTTTGCACAGTCTCCATCAGAACAGTCTTGCCACATCATTATGCTTTTCAGCCTACTGTTCTTCCACATGTTCAATGGACTTTGTAAACCAGCGTGTATGTAGTCCACTATCTTGGGCCGCCAATATTAACTTTCATCTTTTGGTTTAAATTCACATCTCCTTAACCATTCCTGTATTCAGTCCTGATCAACATCAGGTTGTTCCAAGAGTTTTCAATACTTGCAACTATATTTATGCATTTTCCACATTTCTTGCCTTCTCATTTGCTCCGTCATCTGATATTCTTTCTTTTGTTTTTTGGAACATTCAGTTGCTGCCTGATTCTTATTTACTTCTAGTTTGATTTCCATTCCCGCTTGACACCAATATGCTTCTGTTAAACTAAGCAGAGAAGTCATCTTAGACTTATTCTCCTCATGTTTTAAAACTTCCACTACGTTTGGTATTTGTGAGGTCAGCAGATATATGTGAAGTCCTACGATTGCAGATCTATACATGTAATCAGTTTCGAGGAGGCTCATACCTCCTTCAGAATGGGGAATATATAGTCTTGGCATCCGCTGATTTTTAAAAATCATGGCGCCACGGTAGCGTTGTCACCTCACAGTAAGATGTTGTCCTGTTCAATTCCTAGTTAGAGCGTCTTCTGTGTGGAGACGTGTGAATGGGAGTGCCTTCATTGAAGGTTGTGCATCAGGGCTGGCAACTCAGCACGTAAAAATCCACTGCCAATCATTAGCGGACCGGAGTTCCACTGTGGTGACCCCTAACCGGGAAAAGCCGAAAGACACAACATTTGATAAGCATCAAACAGTCTTCTTGTTTTCCTGTCTAACCAATCCAACAACTTTTGGGGCCAGTGAGTCACTCCAGAACTGTAAATTAAGACAGGAAGAGCAAAATAGTTTATAGCTTGGACTTTGCTCCTAGATGTCAGCAACATTTTCAGTATTAATTTTAGTCTTCCAAAATATTCCTTGCTAAGTTTTATTCACATTTGTTCATGTTTGATTCTTGATCCTTCATCAGTTCCCAAAAATGTATACACTCCCTCTTGCTCATGCTCTTTTATATCACATTCCTGTCCCAGGCTGATATTTTCTTGGTCCTGCAGTTTTCCTGGTTTACAGTTTGTTTTTGCACATTTATCAAGACCAAATGACATTCATATTTCATCTGAAAAAGTTTTGACCACTTGCAGTTGTGCTTCCAGTTTCTCATCTGATGAACTATACAAGTTTTAAACTATCCACAAAAAGATGAGAAATCTTTACACTTTGTTGTTTTATGGGAGCCGAATTGTAGCCATGACCTAATCTGTTATTAGACAGCTTAATGGGTTAAAAGCAAGACAAAAGAGCAATGGTGACAAAGAGTCACACTGGAATATCCCCCTTTGATTTTTTTATCCCTGGAATAATAATTTGTCCTTTATCATGGCTTAACTGGAAAATAGATTGCCACTGTTTCATGGTTGCCGTAATGTAATCGATCAATGTAGGATGTATCTTATACATTTTTAAGCACTCTTTTATCCAAGAATGTGGGATACTGCAAATGCTTTTTTGTAGTCTATCCATGCCATACTTAGATTCTTCCCCTTATTACAGTTCTCCATTATGACTTTATTTAACAACAAATGATCTTTTGTTTCATATGACTTTCTTTTGTTACTCTTTTGTTCTATTGCCATGATTGAGTTTTCATCTAAATGACTATAAACTCTGTCAGCATTAATTCCAGTGTATAGTTTTTATGTTGTCAGAAGTCAAGTTATTGGTCTATAGTATTTAGGATAACTTGCAGGTTTGCTCTTAAGTAGGGGTATTGTTTTTCCTGTTGTTAACCAGGTTGGCATCTATTCAGGGTACATATACAGATCTGACCATGGCTAAATCTTCATGTAAAGCTGTTAATACATTTAGCCAGAAGTTATGTTCTGCACAGGGCCTGGGGATTTCCAATTAGGAACTTTTTTAACTTTGTTTCAATCTCTCTGGCCATCACTTCATCCCATTTTATATCCTGTACATTTGAACTTATTCTTTCTTTCATTTATTCTATCCATTCAGCATCTTCTAAACTGAGAGCATATTCTTTGTCCTCCATTTCCTGCGGGCATTCTACCAAAAGTTCCACAGCATCGTTCTGTGCCACATTCTCTTCAGCTTCATCCTGCATCACCCATTGTTCTTTCATATGGGAAATCACTGGCCTTTCACTCCACAACATTGACTGCGTCAGAGTTGCCACACTTCCTGTTCCTTCCCTCGCTGTGCAACTCCAACTGAATTTTCATACTGGCTTCCTAAGGAAGGCACTATTGTATCTTCATATGGCAACTGACCAGATGTTCCCTGCTCCACTGGTTTCTTAATTTGGGGTTCATTGCTCTATCCTGCTGTGATGTTACTAGAATTACATTTTCTACACTAAATCCTGCACTTCACAGTTAATCTATAACCTCAGTATCTATTTCTTTAACTTTTGCATTACTAATCTACTTTTCTGCTGTTACTTTTTGTTTTCTTACTTTTTGTATTCTGAAGTTTTCCATATTTGAATGCCTTTGCCCATATTTCTCTTCAAATATCTTTGGTGCTGCCCTTTTTGTATTGATTAGTTTTGCTTTCTCCTTTGCATAAATATTGTACCATATGAAATCTCTTTTTCTTTTCCATTTCCATATTTCTTCTTCAGATGTCTCCTGCTCCTTCTGTTTCTTCTTACTTAAGGGACTCATTCCATCATGTTGTGATATAACCTGTGTTAGACTTTCTACAGTAAAGCCTTCACTTTGCAGGTATTCCATAACTTCAGCTTCTATGTTTTTTAACTTCTACTCTACGTATCTTCTGTTCTACATTCCCCATTTGTGATCTTATTTTTTGTATTGTGAAATTTTCCATATATTGATGCCTTTGACTGTATTTCTCTCTGAATATCTTTGGGGCTGCTTTTTTTGTATTTATTAATTTGGCTTTTTCCTTTTCATAGATATTGCACCATATCAACTCTCTCTTTCTTTCCCATGTCCATATTTCTTTTTTAAACCTTTCAAAAATCTCTAGATTTTGTTCTGCATATTTTCACATTTCTTAAGTTGCTTCTTTTTCCAAACAGCCCAGGTTTCTTGGTTTATATAATGCTGTTCATAAATATGTTGTATAATGAACACAATTTTTTTTATTTGAAGCTCCTGCCAGTTTTTCTTGTGCAAGTATTTTCTTTCCTCTAATTTCTCTCTTAATATTTTGTATATCGTCTGTCTGGAAATTCTGGGCTTCCTGCATAATAGTAACAATGCATGATTTCTTTCTTATCCTCAATAGATCACTCATCAATTTCATGGCTCTTTTTTGGCCTATCGGTTTTTGTGATGTTTGTGGACTACTACATCCTTCTACAATGGGGGGGCATCCTCCCCCTAAGCCTAGCCTAGCTCTATTGTAGGAATGTTTCCATGGCTTGAGGTTTCTATACTGTCACTTTTTCCAGTCCTGACACCAGTGCACCTACCAGGATTGGGTACTTTGTTATACTAGGTCTTGTGCACCCAGCTACCTTTTTTTATTTTCTAACCTACTTCTGTCTATGATATATGCTATATAAAATATAGCAATGTCATCTTGGTGAGATTTTGGAAAAACAGAGTTCACCTCATGAAGGTACTCACCAAGACTTGTGGATTAATTTAATTCCAGCAATATTACTCTCTTTTGCTTACTGATTTATCATCTCTCCAGTCACACTATTTGGGAATTGGTTCCATATAGCAGGTCTTATACCGCAAAATAATTTTCTCTTACAAATGTTTTGAAACAAGCAGGGCGAGCATTTCGTTCTTATTGACATTGATTATTTTTGACAGTGCAGGTTTGCCCTTTAAGAGGAAGTTTAACTCTCAGAGATGGTCACGTAGACAATAATATTGCTTTATTACTAGTTTTATTATTTTGAATAGTAAAGTTCCTAAGAGAAGGGCAGCCTGCTTGGAACTGGAAGGTATTTGAGTCTCTTTAGGATATCACAATGGTGTATGTATGCATTGGCCAATAACACAAGTCTTGCACATTTTGTTTACAATTACATGTATCCTTTGAGTATTGTATGAAGAGAGAAAAGCTAAAAATGGGAGGCCATATTCTATTTTTTTAAGAAGTACATATTTTTACTTTTGTGAGTAATAGGAGAAAGGATATGAGAAATCCTGTAACATAATTTTAGTTGTAACATAACTTTGCTAGTTATATCTTCAGTAAGGGCTGTGAATGTTAAGAAAGGATCCAGACTGAGACCTAGATACGTGTATTCAATGACATTATGGATTATATTATACAGGGTATCTTTAATGAACAGAGATTCTGCACAAAACAATTCATTTCTTAAATCTCCACTAATACTATTATGTGCAGAATTAAAGTGGCAATTACATATGAATAGCACAAATAAACCAGGCCTTAATGATCTTTAAAACCATACCTCAGAAAAAGAGAGAGAAAAAAATGCAGACTTGTTTTAATTTGTAGTATGGAATGCTTATTTATATGCAAAAATGTTTATGTTTTTATGTGAATAGGTTTTTGTCCAAATTGGTTGTATTGTTATTGATTTTGATGCTTGAAGAAACAATTGTAGTATGTTTAAAGGCAAGTGCTAAATCTTTGTTATACACAGTGTAAAATGCTTACTGATATGTAAATGTTATACAAAATAGCTTTGCAAACAATGGATATCAAGATTTTAGCTAAAGTTTTGATCAAAGTACAATGATCATATGAGTAAGTGTTTGTGTAAACTGATTGTTTATATAACTTGATTCTTGATGCCTGAAGGAGTTGTATTATATCCGAAAGCTAGTGCTAGTAGTTTGAGCTAAATAGGTTTTATAAGATTTATTTTTTTCTTGCAGTTTTCTGCCACAGTATACAGTTAATGTCTACTTTTTATTTTTATTTTTATTCTATGCATGGCTATACCCTCCATGTGGGTTTTTGTAGGTTTTGAAATTTTTGCTATTCCACTAAGAAGAAGAGACTGTGGGAGTGAGTTTTTTAATAGATGAGCTACATAGCTTCATTCCAAAGGAACTTCTAGCTGAAGTTAATATAGACATATAGTTATTCAGTTCTACAGCAGCTGACATCAATGAAGGTGATATTAAGTCCTTGTTTGTAAAAATGGGGTGGAAAATGGCCCATTATAGAAAACTGTTGTCACAGAAATTTGCTTTTCTGGCTTACGTTAAATATAAGACAGTTCCAATTCCAATAGGGCTATGTGTTATGAACCAGACTAATTATCGACAGGACAATAATAACCTTTTTAAAGGAATGACAGGTAATTACCTTAGAAACTATTCTTCTTATATGAAATTAATATTGAACTATTAAAATTTAGAAATGCAATCATTAAAGACTGAAATATTAATTCTGGAACAAGACCTGCTGAAATTACAAAGTCATGCAAAATATGAGAAATACCATTTTGTGTTTTTGAAAAATGAGAGAAAAATGATGAGAGGTAAAAGAATGTTAAGATTAAAAAAGTTTAAATATAATGAAAGATAAAAAAATAAATGTGATGAACAAGACTTCCCATCAGGATGAGTTTTTGGTTGGAAGAAACATGACTAGGGAAACAAAGCCAAACCATTTAGAAAAAGTGACGTGTAATAAGACTGTTTATGTTAGTGGGTCAGAGATTGCTTCAGATATCGAGGAAGAGCAGGAAGAGAATGCTGAAGCATCAGACATTACTTCAAAAGACACTGTGAATGAAAAGTGTTAATAACAACAGAGATACTAGTTTGTCCTTGGAGTGAATTGGTTTAACACAGTTAATCAATTTAATGGAAAAGCACAATGACTTAAATATGCCTCCCCAAATAGTTTAGATATGTTATATCTACCAGAGAGGGTTCAGCAAGGAACCCTAAAAAGTGAATTATGCAGAAGTAGCAGACGAACAACATTGGGTGGGGGGGAGGGCAGTTTTAAAAAAATTAATGACCCTAAGGGTGACAAAGGTCCAAAAACTACAAATAGACTTACAGTTAAATTTGACACTATGAATGCTATTAACATTTCTGGTATAGAACTCACTGGAGATGAATTGAACATGTTAAGTTATGGTCTGACTTTTGTGCCATCATATATTTGTGATATCTCATTTTTGCTGTTAGATTTATACAGCTTTGTAAGGCTTCTTAATTTAAAAGTAATGCTACATAATAAAGGGAGTCAAAGAAAAATTGTTCCAAATAGGTCAGATTTTACACCCAACTGTTCAGTTATTTGAAATAATATGTGAAACTGGAATAAGTAATTTAGATTTGGCGAAAGCTAAGAAACTTCATAACTTGAAAAGAAAAGAGACAGGTTTTGAATAGTTTGTAGCTAAGCCAAGATTTAGTGATAAAAAAGTAGACAGTGTAGGGACCGCAGTAGTGATGCATATAGACCAATATAAAGTGACAATGGCTCACCTTTTATGAGATGAAACTGCATACACACAAAAAAGAATTCATTACAGTTAATGAAATATATAATTTTTTAGATGGTCTGCTATTAAACAGTAACATTTCAGAAGAACTTTATAGGTATTTTTAGATATCTGTTATTAGGTGTCCTCATGTCTATGGTATCCCAAAAGTACATAAACATTTGGAAAACCCAGCTTTAGGACGTATTGTCATGGGATCTGGTTATATTACAAACCTTATTTTTAACTTTCTATATCACATGCTAAAGCCATTGGTTCAGAAAATACCAGGTTTTATTCTAGTTTCAGGAGATGTCCTAAAAAGCTGAATGCACTAGAATTAAAGGATGAGAGTCATTTTATTACAGCAGATATAAATGCCCTATTTAGCAGTATTTGCCATGAAGAGGATCTAAAGGGAATGAGACAGATATATACATTTTCATCTTAACCAGAAATATTTACAAAAATAAACAACATGTTCATGGTACTGAAGAATATTATCTGCAGATAAGGCATACTGCATTCAATGCCTCTATGGCACATGCCTCTTAAAGAGCCATGGCTTCAGTAATTTGATATTTTTGGATGCTGTATTGATGATATATTAATTATTAATAAAGGGCAACAAGAGGAATTGGGCATCTTGATATAAACCTTAAGGGAATGTTATGCACCATTAACAATAGATGTTAATATCAATAGTCATATGACTAAGGACTTCCAAGATGGATGCACACTAATCAACAGCTGAATTTCAACTCTCCCAGAGTGGAAAAAAAGAAACTGAGAAATAGGAGCTAATAATTCTGACAGTTTTAGTAAAATGAAGTTACTGGCTAATGAGTATACTGCCTGGATGCCAGCAAACAAGAAACGTAGAGAGTATGAAAGAAAATCAATTAGAAAAGGTAAAGAGAAGGCACTGACTAGGATAAATCCTGCCACTATTCATAAAAAAAAGCAGTTAAAGCTCTACTTTTGGTACAAGATATGACTACCAATAATTCAGAGGAAAAATAAATCAAACCTGCTCACAGCTGATTAAAATAAATGAAACACTGATGAAGTATATCAACTCAAATAACAAAAGTCTGGAAAATGGAAGAATCTATAAACGGCTATTCAAATGAAGTGATAAAACTCCAAAAATCATAGGGCAAAATGGAGAAAAGGCTGGCTCAGTATGAGACTGCTCATGAAGAAACATTTCAAAAAATGGTAAAGTTAGAAGACAAGGCATGGAGAGAAAACCTGAGATCTTCTGCTGTACCAAAGAAACTAGAAGGAGAGGATTGTATTAATTTTATGAAAGCACAAATAAGCAACTGGACTGGACTGGTATTCCACAACTGGGTTTGTTAATTGAAGGAGAACATCATGGGAAAGCAGCCAAGACCTGCATTAGTAAAGATGAAATCATACCAGCAAAAAGAGCTGATCCTGATAAAACTGTAGTAGAAGGGCAAAGTATTAAAAATTGGAGGCAGTAGAGGGTTTGTGTAAAATGATTATTCACTGTACACCAGGCTGAAGAGAAGCAAATTTATCCCAGCAGTCAGGGGAATGTCAAGATGCAGGTATGAGATTCAAGTTGCTAAATCCAGTCTTCAGAATATTTTTCCTGCAGGATCAAAGTCATTTTGTGATGGAGAACAGGTCAAGGAAGAACACAAAGGTGTGTCCAACAAAAAGTAATCCATCAGACAGAAGGGGATTCTTCTTCTCGTTCATCTGATGATAAAGCACATAGAAACATTTTGCCAGTGAAACATTTTCCAGTGTTACAAAGGAAAATGATTGAGAAACAGAAAAAATCCAAGGAGTAGACTAGAAGAATTGGGAATACCAAGGACTTGAACCAGAGTCTGGGGTTGGGAGATGGAGAGTAACATGAAAAAGACCAGCAACACTGAAATTAATTAATAAATAAAGGACCATAAAGCATTAATCACATTTGTGAAATATGTCTTAACAAGAAAAAGTGTTTGCGAAAGATAGGACTTTTGTTAACATTGTTAAACTTGTGGGTGGGATTGAAAGGCATATATCCCACCCACTTCATGTTGTTACTGTTTGGAATGACACTAATTTTACAAAGCCTTTCACTCTTGATCCTAAACGGTGAACAGATTTCCACGTGTAGTCAGTGGTGGAGCTAGCTCTAAAAACAGCTGTTTTAGCCCTGTGGACAGCTGGAGCTCTATATAGAGCTGTTACAGATCTCTATGAGCTCTAAGAAGAGCTGTTTTGTGTTTTGAATGCCCTTTCGGGCAGATGCGGTAGTTCTAAAAGGAACT